>NW_015114429.1:92927-134741 GCF_001443285.1 Poecilia latipinna | reverse complement strand
TATATATATATATATATATATATATATATATGTTTCCATAAATTGAAAAGAAACGACAACAAAGCAGAAGTTCTATATGATTTCTGTCTTTAGTGTTCTACAAAACAAAGAAATTGACAAACTGCTAAAATGTGTTTGAGGTAAACAAAAAAGGACCAAAAAAAAAAAAAAATAAAGTTATACAGACATTCTATTTAGAGCTTTCAAGAACTACTGTATTATAGACACCAAGCATGGAACAGAAAGAAGTGTCCATTGATGAGTTTCAACAAATGTGACTGAGATATTTTCCAAATCATGACAGAAACATTTATTCTTTATGGTGATCTGAAATGCTGCCAAAGACTTGCAGCAAATTGTAATTGTATTCCTTATTTATTTTGGATAGCTTTGCTTCAAGAAAATATTGCGCGATTTAGAAAAATGTAGAAAACTCGAGGGGTGTGCACGACACTGTATCTATATCCAAGAACACACACACTCTAGAGCACTGTCACATGCTGCAGAGAAATTTAAGGATTTTCAAACCAGCATCCCCGTCCTGCGTGTCATGCGGTGGATATTGCGCTGTTTGTTTTTGTTCGCTTGTCTTTCTGCGTTAGTAGAGGGAGGAGAGCAGCTCAGCATAAATTCAGCTAAAAGGTGGTGTGCATTTCATGAAGAATTTGCATCTGCATTCATCAGTTCATTTGTAATTATAGAGCGTTTGTCAGCAGGCAAACACACACCTGCACAGACTCCCGCAGTTAACACCAAATGACAGGGCGTTCTGCCACCTCTCTCTATTTTCACCACAAGACTTCTAAAGACTGCGTGCCTCCCCTCCCCCCCCCCTTTCCCCCCTGCAACCGAAGCTGAAACGCCAACATAATTCAATAATAAGATCAGTCAACTATAAAAAGACAAGGTGATGCGCTGGAAGACAAGACAAGGAAGGAGAGGAGAGCGTTATACAGGAGAAGGTAAAGAAGGAAACAAGAAAAAAGAGAGAACAAAGCTCTAGAATTGATGTGGCTTCCAAGTATGCAGCCGCAAAGTAATTTCAGTAAAACGATTACACTTCACACAGCCCCAAATAAATCTGACATAATCGATAAAACTGAAATATTGTCCCTTGTTTTATACCAGAACAATACTGTGTTTTTAGCCTTGCCTACTCGTCCTGCAACTTTCAGCACTATCAAACCCACGTTCACTTAAGTTGGTTGTGTTGTTTTTTTTTTGTTTGTTTTTTTTTTTATATTTTTTATTGTGACCTCATTCAAAACTTATTCTTGCTTCACACACAATAGTTTCAGTGAAAATTTGCCATACAAGACACCCCCCATGTTCTGCTGACAAAATGTCAAACATTTACAGGCCAAATGGAGTCGTAGCGACAGAGATGAAAGTCTGCATCTCTATGGAGTCTTTTTTTGATTTTCACAGACACTTTTTATGGACTCTGCAATTTAAAATAAGCCCTCTGTGTGACTGACTGGCTGACTATTCACAGTTCCATACCAAAGTGGGAGTTTAGTTAGAAGGCAAGTGCTAACAATTATCACCAAGATCAATGCAAAATGCAAAACAACCAAATGCCAAGAAGTTGCCAGCAGAGCCAGTTTACATATTAAATAATTTGAGAAATCTCCCATTTATCCTTCTTCTGTTCATCTCTGATATCAAACACTTATGTTTATTCCCAATTAATGGGTGTTGAGACAACTGTAACTTCCCACATCCATGTTTTTGAAAGGTCTTATAGTCATCTATACAGGATTTTTAATTCTGAATATCAAGAGAACACCCATGCAAGCACAGGGAAAATATGCAAACTTCCTAAAGAATGAGATCAGTGCAGATTTAAACTGCACATCATATGGCTTTTAAAGAATGGCAGTGAGTCCAGAGTGCAAAGATGTTTTTTTTTTTTTTTGTTTGTTTTTTCCAATTGTATCACCTTCACAATGAGCATACCATTTAAACAGAACACCACTGAAACATACCACAGACATTAAAACAGGTATTGATCCTTTTGGAAGGGCAGGTAGGTGACAAATCCAACTAGAAAATGAAACCAGCATCTCCATTGTTGCAGGTTTGTTAGAAGAGGAAAGCCATAACCTCTAAGTTGCAAAATAATTAAAAAAAAAATACATATTTTAGTTTGTTTATTTGGTTAGGACAGTGCACATTAATCAAAGAGATTACTGAAAGAGGCAACAGCTAGCAGAGATTTACGTAAAATAATGCAATACTCAATAAATTTACATGCAAATTTAAAAATTTGTACAACCTAATTAACCTGTTTAGACAGCTATTCACCAAAAAACAAAAAAAGTTGATTTGGGGATTAATTGCCCTTTAAAGATAGAGGCCAATTTTAAGACTTCACCTGCAAAGTCAGAGATGCAAAGTCAGTTATCTTTTAAATTATTTTTGATTTATGCAGCATATTTGTAAGAACCGAAGGTAACGGTAGAACTTGATTGCGCAATAAAATGGCACTTTGTTTTGGAAAAATTCATAATACCCCACCCCAAATGAAACCATTTAATAAATCTTGCTCTAAAACTTATTTATTTGTTCATTAGCTCCTTGGTAAAAAAAAAAAAAGCACACCGGTGATTTAACGGGACTAGTTAAGAACTGAATGTAGAATAGCTCCACTTAGGAACTGGGACCTCTTTGGTGGAAAAGCTCTCTATGTGAACAGTCTGCCTCATCGGAGTGATAAAACCTTGGGTGTGTGTTAAGTGATATCCATTCACTGAGTTCCTATTATCTAAGATCAGGTTGTGGTGATAACAGGTCCAAGAGGGGAAACCCAAGTTCATTTCGAGGGAGGGTTCCTAAGATGTTTGATATACAATCCATTCAGTAAATTCTGAATGTACTACAGGGTCTCCTATGACAAGGATGTACATGGCAAAACCCTAAAGAAAGGCGACCAATAACCATCCTAATCAGATGAATTATTTCCATGCAGAGGACAAGTTGCTCTTCCTCAAGCTCCTCCCGATAACATAGCTCTTCGTCTTGTCTCTAAGGCTGTGTAAATGTAATCCATATAAAGTTTCTGGATATAAAGCCTAATTTTCTACGAACATTTCTTCTGCAATCCGGTACGTTCTACCTTGATCTCTCATCAATAGCAATATGGGTAGAAGTTACAAGCCCATTCATGTCTTCTATCCTTTTGGATGCACTTGACATTGAAAAAAACAAAAAATGATGATAAAGGATGGCTGTCTAATGGCTATGATATTGTCATTTATTCCGCTCAAGCGTACATGGTTCACACTGCGTCAGAGTCACAGATTCCAAAGTTGGTTCAAGGTTGGCACAAGTATAATAAAGTTTCCATCCATGGTAGAAGTAGCACAAAAACATAAACTGCTTTTCAGATTATAAAGGATTAAAGATCGTGGCCAGAGCGGGTGAGACCTGAAAAGTTAAATAATCCATGCAACTAACACTCATGCTGCAGTGATAAACAATCCACTGCCAAAGGCCAGTGCTGGAGTACTTTAATTAAGCAGAACGTAAGCAAAAAAAAAAAAAAAAAAACCTTGAGATACCAAGAAAGGAGAAAATACAGATGAAAAGAAAGAACCTGCAATTGGAGATGATCATAGCTTGTCATCCCGATTAACAGCACAAACCGAACAACTACAAGTCTAATTCCTCCGGTCTCTGTGTGAGCGTGTAAGAAGTTGTCAGCCTCACTATTTCTGCACAGCGCCGAGGAAATGAAACAGAATCCGTCCTAATTGACTGAGCATACAGTTAGCAAATTAAAACAATTACATCTGCAGGCCAGTTGCTCGCTGGACTGTGAACTGCAAAACAACAATATGGAGGGCGATTTCGGGAAGACAGAACAGCCTCATTAATACAAACCCAGGGAGGGGGGCACAGTGTAATCAAGTTGTAGCTTATTCAGCTGAAAATATCTAAGATTTTTGCCAAAGATATGCAAGTACAGCTGGGAAGTCTACAAGCAACAAGAGACCTAGATTAGCTGTGATCTGGAGTGCGTGTGTGCATGCATGTGTCTATGCATGTGCTCTCAGTCTTTGTGTGTTAATTTCTGTTTCTGTTTCTTTTGTGCCTGCGTGTTTCTGTATCTGCTCTCCTGAGCACAAATATACGCCGAATCAATTCAAATTAGGTCATCTCTTCACTCAGTCTAATGTTCCATAAAAGATGTAAGAGGCCTCATCTGTATAGCTGTCTGTTTCTGACATTACTTATCTCTAGGTGTCTGCGGCAGCCTCTCAGGCAGTACCGGGCCATTTCTAAGGTAAACCTAATGGACTGTTACATAAGCCACCTAAAGCTCGTCCTGTCGTTCGTGGCACAGAGTGTGTGAGAGAAGTAGTTGTGAGTGGGGAGTTTTAAAAGGATAAAAGCCTGAGGAAATTACAAGCCTTGAAAGGGTCCAAATCTGCAATTCTCCCACCGGTGACAAAAAAAAAAAAAAAAAAAAATTCATTGAGATATCAGTAAATGAATTGCATTTAACCAACTTAGTGTCAGGAAGGTAAGGCGGAAAAGGTGGCTGCTAAAATGTGCTTTGCTTTGGAGTTGACAAAGCAAAGTGGTCCTGAACATTTTTTTTTAATGTTAATATTCCAAAGTTTACCATACCTATCCAGACTTTACCAGAGGATCCCAGATGACCACACGGAATAAGTCGAATCCGTAACATTGAAATACGTGATGTAATTTGATGATTTTATTGATGACAGAGTTGACCAAATCTAACGTCTACTGCTTTTTTCGCATATGTTTTTTGATGTGAAGCACTTTGAGCTGCCTTGCTGAGACGTGCTTTACAATAAAACGTGGCGAGACTTAAAAACCTACAGATTAGATAATGTAAACACACACAAAAGGGCACTGACACCCAACGGCAGTCAAAAAACAGAGCTGAGCACACACAAAGGCTTCAAGGTACATTGGATATAAATGATTAGCTTAGCAGCAGCCACCGAATTCTTCAAAGACGAGTTAAAGTTTCACGTTAAGCCTGCTATCACTCAAAACCACTCAGCCTCTCTGCTATTTTTTATTTTTTTATAACTTTCAAAGTAAGGACAACCTGAGTTGAACTTTTTTTCCCCACCTATCCACTCCTATCTCCTCCAGCCACACTGCAGAATCCCAGTGACTACACCAGTGCTAGAATTTGAATAAGATTGGCATAGTGGCTGTGGAAAAATCTCCAGTGGGAGGGATCCAGTCAACAGTGACAGACACCTTTCCTCCAGGTGTTCACCACATCAAACACAGATGTGGACATCCATGTCATAAAAGCAGCACAGCACAATAGCAAACGTTTGGCTGCACATGGAAGAGAGAAAATTGAGCTAGATTTGATAACCACTCGCACCATTTACATACTCGCACTACTACAAGCAAGGTTGCATTTCACCCGGCCTAATAAGAGCTCTCGCTTTAAAGTAGGTCACTTACATCACGCTAATCAACGCTGAAGTGCCCAAATAATTAAGGTTTTGTCATTCAGCGCCAGTATGTGAAGTGTTTTATCCGTGTCATTGCACATTGGTGCCATAAAAGCCACATCTCAGTTTTGCACTTCAGTTCCAAAAATAAACGAGTCGGCAAGCAAACAGAGAAGAGGGTCACTGTTAACATAAATTGACCAACATAGACCATAAGAATCAATTTCTGGTTAATCATGGACTAAATCACGGCACTGAAGTGCTTCACGAAAAAAGTTAGAGGTTATATTAATTAATTAATATCATAGTCAATTGTTTAATGCAATCATCTTCTATTGTGCTTGTCGACACAATAAAGCATAAAGCTATGAAATTTTGAAACATTGTTTTTCAAAAGTGAGATGACCCATTTTTCACAATGCAGAACGTCTGCAGCCCAGAAACACCTCAATACAATCTGTTTTATTATCAGTCAACGACGTGATATAAAATTGCTTCCTGCAGTCCTCATACAAAAGTAAAAGCTTAGAGTTGTAAAGAACTTGCTCAAAATAAACATGAAAATGCATCCAATTCTTGTGTGAAAACAGGAATCTAGTTATTTGAACGCTTGTTTACTCTCTGTATGTTTACTGCAAGTAAACATATGGACCATTTATTTAGAAACTGTATATCAGAGATGTAGACAGTTCACTTTTTATTTTTTCAAGACTGTTTAAAAGGCCTTCAGGTGACATTAAAATTTATTTATTCATATATATATATATATATATATATATATATATATATATATATATATATATATATATATTTATTTATTTATTTAAACATACAGTGCTCTTAATACTGTGAATTACTATGGAACTGTTGTACGTTGTCTATTTAGTTTCAATCAGTGATCTTTAAGGAAATGATCTTTTCATGACAGTTAAATGTCTGAAAAATAACTAAATCTTATGTCTGCATGTTCTGTAACCTCTGGATTGGCGGTTTGAGTCGGTGCTCTGTCTGTCTCAGACACTTCACCTGCCTTGCCTACTGGTGGCGATTAAATGGGCAAATTACTGAATTTGGTGAAAAGCACTTTTGGAATCACGTAGGCTAGATAAACATTACAAAAGCACAGGCCATGTACCGTTTACCATAAAATGTTCTGAACACGTAACTATCCGCCCGTGATGACGTCACTACAAGGCGACTTCTGTGTGCTTTTAAGTTTGCTCAAAAAGACTAGGAAAGCGATCAACTCACCAAGCCGCACAGAAACATCCTCGGAGGAGTTTGAGCCACTTATTTAAAACGCGCTCCATCTGAACGCAATAAAACACAATGAGTCAACACCAGCAGATGACAAGGTTTTACAAATCATCGCCTAAATGTGGGAACTTCACTCTGGACCTAAAGCTACTTTGATTCTGTGCCTCTCTATTTACCGAGACCTGAGTTTTCAAATGAATTGCAAAATGTACTTTGCTCAAAGAACAACACCCCAGCAGGGAAGACATTTGTCTCTAGTTCTTGAGTTCCTCGCTACAAGAGATGCGATGAATGCAGTCAGTGGTTTTTGTTGATACTCTGGTATTATTCCTATTGCTTGTGTGTGTGTGTGTGTTTTTTTTTTTTTTTCCATAATTTCTCCTTCCACTGAACTCTCTATTGTTATGGTTTGATACAGCTCTCTCTATATATACAGAGCACATCCAGTGTTCATCTTATCCTATCATGATCACACTTAACTTGTACAGCATGTCTGATAATTACTTTTTATTGTTTTTCCTGTGTTGGTTCAGACAAGTACAGAGTTTGACCAATTAAATCAAAATCAAGTACCTTAAATAAATGCAGTCTCGTCCCAGCTGCCAAACTGAGCATCTGTTGGCTGTCTGCTGTGATGGATTTCACATTCATTACGTTTGGAGGTTCTTACAGTGGATCAGGAGCAGCAAAACTAAAATGTTAACGTTTCTGTGTTAGTCTTTGTTTTCACATAGGAGCTGGTACCGTTTATACGGGTTACATGTTGGGGAAAAAAAACAAAAAACTGCACATTGAAAAATGTAGTATGTATGTCCATATGTCTTCGAGTGTGATCTATAATCAAGTGATTGTGGAGATGGTGGAAAGGCGTGTTTAATTAAATTTCACACACTTTGAAAAGTGTCAGATTGAGAAGTGTCGTCCTCCCCCCGTCCCACTCTTTTACCCAGAAAACCATAACACTGATGAAACGGAGGAAGCAGAAATGCAATTCGAGTGTGTAGGAACAGACCCTCCTCAGAAGCGGGTGGCTTGATTTTAATTGCCAGTCTGTTACACCACGGGGGTAGCATGAGGTCAGCAGTTAACAAAAAAAAAAAAAAAAGGAGTTCATATACAGCACAAAACAGCTAAAAAAAAAAAAAAGCTTTCTGCTGTTGTGCAGATGGTCAGTTTTGAGCAGTGTCTTTTGCACAAGGATGAGTAATGGCAGGAGGGACAGAGAGAGGAGAGGGAGATTGATGTCTGGATGGAGAGCAGAGAGAGGGGGAGAGCAGAGAGCGGTCACCGTTTCTGACACGGTGGAGCTTCTGTACGCACTAGGGTGCTCAGATGAAACCATCCACAGCCACCAGAGTCCGGCTTAGAGACTCGCACGTTCAAACGCACACGGATGAAGCTCCATAGACAGTACAAGCCAGTGATGGCCAGGGCTGTAGCATGTGTGACAGGCTGTGATATCATTCTGTCACACTGCACTGCACCAGGATGTGATAGTGAGGAGCAACAATGAGGCACTTCTGCTCAAATCCTATTCCCATGGACGCGGCAGGAGGGATATAAGTTATACTCCTGCGTACTTGGGGAGAACTTGGGTCATTTTTTATTTCTGCTAATATAAAGTAGGCATGAGTGGGTCTAAGATTTCACAATATAACCTACTAAAAAACATTCACATTTTCATATTTACTCACACACAAAAAGTTAAAACTGTATCTTGATTGCTATAACTGGAAACTGATTGGTTAAAATATTTTTTTTTTCCACTGTCTGAACACAGTGTACATTTACTGTTGTAGTTATCTTTATCCTTTACCTCTGTCTGTTGGAAAAAAAACAACAAAAAAAAAAACATTGGACAAAGATTTGGACATCCTGGGAGCCCTTTGGGAAATCTCCAAGTTACGGCAGGGATTTACATTGTTTTGGGATTAAACATAGAAACTGAAGTTTTATGAATTATATTGTATCTTTGTTTAAAACCGTGTACAGCAGTGACCCTGTTTTCTTTTCTTTTAAAATGTAAAATGTCAAAAAAATTCAGATTTAGTATTTTCCTAAAAGAAAAATCTATTCAATATAAACCTTTTTTGTTTTTTCTCCCCCAACCAATAGTCCTTTAAGCGCACTTGTGAAACGAACACACAGAGAAATGTGAATATTGGATTTAGACAGGCTGCTTTTGGCTGTGAAGTTTTCAAAAAAAAAAAAATTAAGAAAAGAAAGAAAAATTTAACTGCAGCATGCTCATTTGAGTGCTTTCCCCTAAAGGCAGGCAAGATTTTAAAGTACTGTACATCTCGTAATTTCCATGAACCCAAAAAATAGGCAAAATTGATTTTTCCTTTAAATCAGGTGAAAAAGCAAACCGTTTGAATTTTTTAATTTTTTGCTAAGAATTACAGCATTATCCTCTTAATTCGTATCTTCTTAAACGATTCAGAGCATCTCAAAGACAGAGCTACAGCTAATAATTGTGCCACGGTGGCGATACGCAATATAAGCAACTGCTGAGATGAGCGTGATCTCTCAGTTGGTTTGAGTTTGTTTTGTTGTGTATGGCTAGGAGACGCTGCAGTTCTTATTACGCATACAACTACGCACGCCGGAGACTCCCAAGGCCCGAAAGTGCAGGTATTGAACTGTAAGTAAATCATCCGGATTCCCCTGCGAATGTGTTGGTGTGAGATAGTGTCTCTGTGTTTGTCTATTCCTTCATGTGTGCCTTCTGCGCCTCTGTGGCGTCTCCGGAGTAGCCCGTGTTTGCGCGGGGATGTGTGTTCGCGGGAGCTGCTGGAGAGACGGAGAGGGAGAAAAAAAAATAAAAATTGGATGTGTGTGTGTGTGTGTGTGTGTGTGTGTGTGCGCGTGCGTGTGTGTGCACAAGTGTGCCGCCTCATACATGTTTGATTGGAGGATTTGGTCTTCTCTTCATAAACAAGGCTCCTTCAGTCTGAGCAGGGCAACCGTTTGAGGATGCATAGGTAAGCCAGCTTAATCGCCTGTTCAGCATTCAGAGTGCAAACTCTCTGGCCGCTGCCTCTCCACTCCTTTCCCTTTTTTTTTCTTTTTTTTCTACTCACTTCAGTTAAATTCTGTTTTATTCAAATCAATTCATTTCAGCTGAATCGTTTTATTCGACTCTTCTTCCCCCTCTCTCCTCCTCTCCTTTCTTGTTTTTTTTATTGTTCTATTGTCACTTTCATCCTCTTCTTTCCACTCGCCTCCTCTGTTCCGACGTCCACTCTCTAACTCACATCCACTCAATCCTTCTCAATCCGAGACTTCTCTTTCTCTGCTCCTATTTCCTCTCCCACCTCCTCCTCTCTTCTTCCCCGCCCCGCTCTAATGTAATAGTCGTCCGTCTTATCTCCCCCTCTGTAGTGATCCCTTTCGTCTGCTGCCACACATGTAATATTCATGGAAGGCCATTAAAGAAACACACAGATACACATTTGCAAGTATGCAAAGACAGACCTCGCTCAGACAAGCATGAAATAAAGCAATTCAGAATACAAAACAATAATCCACAGGAAAAAAAAAAAGCATAATTAATCTGCATGTCTTTTCGTGCTGCTTGCCAAGTGACTCCCTGCAGCCTCGACTGTCCTGATCACCAACAGCATTTTTTGTTTTGTTTTGTTTTTCTAAGCTGAGGCTACCAAATTTCAAGGACGCAAAGACACACAGCGTTAGTCAACGTTGCACTCTTGTCCTTTTTGGAGAAAAGGGGATATAAATACAAAGAAGAGTAAAAAGAAAAAAAAACATATAAAGGAAAAAAAAATATATTCTGAAGAAACCTCTATTTTTCTACTAATGTTGACTGCATTAATATTAGTATATTGCTCACATTGCACAGACCTGTTTTAAAGTATGCTCACACAAGTGGATACAACTATCCTCGAAGGGTGTAACCTGGCCTTGCAATATTAAAATGCGACAATATTTCTGATTGAGCTGATGTCGTCCCCATTTAGCGGTTTTGCGGGACCACCTGCAGGGAGTTAGGAATTGAATAAAGACCCCACTAACAGTATTTGTACTAAATGGGACAGCCGACCAGAATTGATAGCCTTTTTCTTCGACTGGGCCTGATTGGTGGATCTGCCAGACAAAAACTTAAAATGCAAACTTTTTTTTTTTTGTTTTTGTACCAGTCGGTAACATATTGCCATGACAACAGCAGTATTCAGCTTAAAAGTTGCTACTGAGGGAGGAACACTCAGCTATTTACAGCATACGGGAGGTATTAATTCCCCTTTAGACTTTTGATGCGACTTCACCTCAAACCCCCATACAGCTAAGGTGATACCTCAACAGAAATGCTTCTTAATCGATAATCAATAACTACCAAGCATCATATTGGAAAGTAACCATCTCGTTGTCAAATTTACAGGTAATTTACCAAACTGGCATACAAACTAATTTATTTCTTTTGCATATGACGTATTCAAATTAACAGTTTCTTTATGTTGAGCATACGGGTACACCTAAAAAAAAAAAATATATATATTGCGTAAGTGCAATATTTCTTACCTGTCATCTCAGAAAGTGAAACTCCATTATATAAAATTACCGCTTAGTGTATAATATATTATAAGCCTTTGTTTCTTGAAGTTTTGATGATTATGACTTACACGCAATTAAAATCCAAAACGAGCACCTCATAAAGTTAGAATAATGGGAATAAGGTTATTATTGGAATATTAACTCAAAACACCTGTAAAGGTTTCCCGAGCCTTTAAATGGTCTCTCACTCTGGGTCAGAAGACTGCTGACTGGACATATGTTTAGAAGATACACTGTTGACAAGGAAGGCAATCCACAAAAGGCCATTACTGAAGAAGCTGCATGTTCACAGTGTTTTGCATCCAAGCATTTTAACAGAAAACTGAAGAAGTAGTGTAGTAGGAAAAGGAACTGGTATATCAGCAACAGGGAGAACAGCTGCCTTGAGAGGATGATCAAGCAGCGGACTGAGGCCTGGAGTCGGTGCATCAAGAACCACCACACACAGACGAATGCTAGACATGGGCCACAAATGTTGCATTTGCATAAGAGCAAGCAGCTTAATGACAGACAATGATGCCATTGCTGTAACCACAACAGCTATGCGAGGATGTGCTAAAGGCAAAAAAACCCCCAAAAAAACAAAAAAACTAAAAGCATTTAGTAAGCGAGAGAAGACATCAGAAAGAAGTAATTAGGGAAAAACGGTTTAAGGAACATGAAGAAACGGAAGTGAGGAAGAAGGCAAATCCCACTGGAAGAGATGGACAGTAAGAAGAAGAGGAAGACATGAAGAATGAACGAAGGCCGATTAGGGAAATGAATTTCCAGACATGGACATACCAAAGTGAATTGAGAGAGGGGAAAAAGTGGTATGAAGAGTTCAAAGTAAGCTGGTTTAGTACAACTTGAAAGTTTACCGCTATCACTTGCTGATGCTTTACGCTTACTAAAGTAATTGCTTAAGTCTGGAAACTAAAAGAGGACACTGAGGCAACCGTATCACTTTATTTTGAGATAAAACTCAAAGTGAATAAGTACACAGTCTCCACAACAGAACTAAGAGAGAAGAGAAACAGGACTATGTTCTGCTCACTGTGTGATGTTCAAAAAGGGCGTAAAATGTCTGAGATGTATGTGATGTTTTTTTTGTGTTTTTTTTGCCACAAAAATAAAACTTTTTAATGAGCGACAAAGTCCAAAGTAGTGAGTTTTATCTCAAAATAAAGCAATAGCATGATGTCTAGGTTTTACCAACCTTGGAGAAGTCTGGCATTTGACAACCAAGAATTTACAGTAGTTTCTTATAATATATTCACTCAGATGTGAATAGTGCTGAGAAGATGGCACTGTCAGTTCTATTATAAGGAAATAGTAGATACTTGAATCCTATATAAACCTACCTAAGGGAGGTCATTCTGTTTTCTTTGTTTGAATGAATACCCTGTACTTTATCAAGTCAAAAGGATCCCAAAGCGCTTCACAGTACATTCAGTGATTCAGCCATTCATGCACACACTCGCGCTCTGACTGTGTCCAGTTACCACATTGTGTCCACTGCTGTCCTGGGGAAGTCTGACAGAAGCAGGCACCAGGGCCTCCGCAATACGCAATGGGTAAAGTTGTCATTGTAGATGTCAAACTTTGAGTAGAAAGCAGTTAGTTTTGCACTCCAAAGTAGGTTGATAAATGCCAACACCTGGAGGTGGCACAGTTTAGTTTATTCTATAGGTCCTGGATGACTTATTTATGTGATCAAACCGAAAGTAGGTTGGGAGGAACTGGCAACAGTCACAGCTGGCTTGGAGTTCAAACGGTGGGTATGAAATAGGCTGTGTATGGGCAGGAACGCAGACTGTCGATTGGGAAAGAAATGGCAGTGAATTAGCTTACGATGAGGGGGACATATAGAAAGAGATGACTGTAATCAGTCAAAGCATGCATGCTGAAGACATGACAAAAAGAGCTTCCGTCCTGATACAGATTCAAGATCGTGTCGACCTTAAAGACAATGAACATGTTCATTGTCTCGTGTCTCTCATCTCATAGCAATTATCAACAATTCATATCATAAGAAAACATTGTTTTTTTTCCCCCTGTTAACATAACCTAGAAACAAAAGACAAAAGAAGCAAAAGACAGTGACATGAAAAGGCACCTAGCCTTTCTAGTTGGCAGTTAACAAGAAGGTGAAGTGTGAATGATGTGAAGGGCCAACGTTTCTCCGGAGAGCAGCGAGATAGACAAGAGGTCTCATCCCAGAGGCTGGTTTTATGCCAACTTGATGTTGTTTGAGCTCGGAAAGCTGAAGCTAAAATTCTCTGACAGGAAGACAATAGGGGACTTTAAATACAGGGAATGCACCGCATCAGGACGCCCTATCGTCTGAGCCTGTGGGAGTCCCCATCTTGCCTTTCACAGGTCTGCTAACTCATAATGCCATTGTTAGCATATGCCTGTGTGCTAAGTGAGTTGTCTTTTGTCTCATCAAATATTCACGATTACAAACAGGCTGAAACCCTTGCCCTGGTTGGGATTCATGTTTAATTGATGTCTCTCTCTTCTCTCTGTGTTTCTTTGTCTCATCCTGTTCTTCTCTTTTAAGTTTTGCTGCACTTCACCAGCTGATTAAATACTTTTATTATTATTATTATTATTATTATTATTATTATTATTATTTTAATTGTCCATTTTGATGTAAAAGAAAACAACTCATTGCATAAACGCATTTACATATGTTTCACTGGTATGGACATTGCAGTAATTTTGACCTAATTTAGGCTGTGCTGATTTACCCTCTAAGCAGTTTGTGTCGTTATAAGAAAAAGAAAACAATCAAAAAAACAACTAATTTACGTTAATATTGCAATTTTCTATCATCCAATATCATCCAAATTCCTACATGTTGGTATAACAGCGTTTCAGTATAAAATTGCAGTTTTAAAGTAAACACAAATTAGCAACACATCAATACAAAGCATATCACAAAGAAAAACACCATATCCTCACCATATCGTTTTTAGACTAACATATGGACATGCTCCAGCATGAGATTCTTACAGTGTAAGTGCGAGTAAAAGCACCACAGCTGTGTGGTGAAGTTCAAACTTTAAAACATAATTTCTGTTGTCTAGAAATGGATGGAATCCTACAAACATGTTACTGTCTACAATATAGTTGATCCATAATCTTAAATCATGACCATCTATAATCAGAGTAGCTTGGGATGCGATTAATTTATGACAGTATGATAACCAGAGGTGAAAATATCACAGCTTTGTGGAGCCACAAGAATGACGATTTTGTAAGTAAAATATCTACAAAGATGAAAATGTTTCATGTAAGCAAGGGAAAAGTGATCAATCCCTCCCTTGGCTGGCAGTATGCACCAGCAGAGAGGGGAGGAATAGTAGTATTTTGCTCTACATACATATGAGTCCTGCTGTTACGGGGAGGCGGATGCCTCTTTAAGTCAGTGAGAACGGATTTTTTTGTACTGCGGATGAATTATGCGGGAGCCTTAATCTGGGAAGTCTCAAAAGAAACCAAACGACATTGTCTTTTGACGTCCCAGTTAGAGCCAGTGTTATCTTCTTAACAATAAGAAAGAGACTGGGCAAAGATGGCCTTCGTAAGAGACTTCCCATGCTAAAACGAATCTTTAATTGGATCGGGCGTACAACTAACAGCATTTCTGAACATCTAAATGGGACAAAATTCTTTCACAGCAATGTAAAGACTTACTTCCGTTATCCCAAATGTTTGTTGGCAGTTGGGGTAATTTGTCTTTCAAACAAGACCAGATTTTTCCTAATAAACAAGAGTTCCATTTGAATATATTTTTTTTTTTTTTTTTGTTTTTGTTTTTGTATTCACTCAACTCCTCTTTGTTTGATAATTCATTTTGTTTGGTTATGTGCGACATCAAGGTATCATAAAGAAGGAAAAACAGAATACATTTTTACCGGGGAAAATCCTTATTCACAGCCAAGTTACATCCTGCTTTTGGTAACGGTTGTTCATGAAGAACTTAGCATTAAGTGTTTCTGAGTAATAACAAAAGGAGAAATGTTGAAATCTAAAAGACCCATTGTTGCCCTCCCTTACCTGAGAAATGTTCTCATAGTGCACCCTGTTCACTTTTAATACATTTGACGAATGGCAACAATTTTTTGAATGATCGAAAAACTTTTCGAAATTTTTAGCAACAGCAAGTTGTGGACTAAACTATATACCTTTTCCAAAGATGAGTTCCATCCAAAGGATGAAGACTTATTCATCTTTTCTCTTGGAATAAATATCCATTTCTGCCAGTGCAGAAAGGGATATGGTGCAGGGACCGTGCGACACGCAGCTGGGTGTCGCACGGTGCAGGGACATGGTTTGTTCTGGCTGAAAACATATTATGGAGTCTGCAACATGTCGGAACTGAATACTATGTGTTTGAGATTGCTAAAAAAAATAATAATATTTGTGCCTCCTGCTGCTTTTAATGTTATGATGCATTCTGTGCACAAACTGCTGTGCTGTTATTTATTATTTTGTTGATTTACTGTTAGTAATAGAAGAACAGGTTCATACGGTCGTTTCCGTAGGCTATGCTACGTCTCAGGAGAACAATTTTTTATATATATATATATATTTTTTTGGTTCATTAAGAATTCATGGTTAGATAACCACAGATCATAGGTTTGTTTCTTTACATTCTCTTCCAGTCTGCCTCCCACTTGGATAAAAGCCCCTGGAGAAGACATATGAAGGCCAATCAACCAGTTGCAAACACATAACACTCTCACACACACATTCGAGGTTGGTGCCGAGGTCACTGAAGTCCTTTCATGTGTCTTGTTTTAAAAGAACAAAGTCCAAAATTCGCACAGCGTCTCTGAACTGTTTCATCATTTTGTTTATGCCACTGTCTCATGATAAGGTGAAACAAAGAACAACATATTGCATTACGATTGAAGCACAGGTGGTTTCGATGTCAATTCTCAGTATGAATGTGCCTATTGTTAGACTGGCAATAAAAGTAAAACACGAACAATGAGGAAAATGTGTTAGATAAGCCAATTAAATAGGCACAAAGTATAATTTACTGACTAGTAGAAGTCATGAGCTCCTGCTTCTCCTGCAGCTCAGCAGAGGATAAACCCCTACTGTCTGTACATCTGATAGATTTTTTTTTTTTTTTTTTTGCATACAAGCAAAAATAAAACACAAATCATATCATATATCATGACATTTGATGTTTTACTATAACATTTTTGCTTCACAGTGCTGGTCCCAAATTAAAAAAAAGATTGAAAAGGTCCATCCATCACATATTTCAACTTGGAATTTTTTGTCTGCCTGTTCTATATTAGACGTTACTGAAGAGAGAGAGAGAGAGAGAGAGAGAGAGAGAGAGAAAGAGAGAAAGAAAAAGAGAGAGAGAAAAAGAGAGAGACAAAAAAAAACATTTAAAGAGCCTTTCTTTGTCATAGCTAAACTACTATGTTATGGGATGACATCACATCCCAATTAAACACATTTAGATTTGTGACAGTCGTATAAGAAAGTATTAAAAAATCCAAACAGCATTTACTTTGTATGGAACTTCACTTTCCTTACTTACTACTTTATTTTCCAGCTCACATACCTCCTCACACAGTGAAACCCTCACGCACATATTGCCTTTGTGGTACACAGCCTGTAATCAGATTTACGCATTAACAGGATTAGACCAGAGCAGAGGTTTACCCTGTGGAGAGATAGGGAATAAAAACTGTCTATTATTTCACAGAGAAGAATATGGCGAACACAGATGTGAGATAGCAGAAGTGACACACTCTCTATCATATCAGATCACAACAAATGATATCAAGCAATCATAGATCAAAATAATGCAACTTCGTTTCCTTTCTGCCATGAAAGAGGAAGAGCTCAACTCGCTGGCAATATTCTCAAACAGCTTCACAACATGTTTGCTCTGCAGCTGTTTCCCTATCTCATCAGACACAGGTCCCGCTGCCTGAGGGGGCTGAAACAAAGGATCTCTGGACATTCATTCAGGCTTTGCGTTGGACAGACAACCGCCAGATGAAGGACCCCAAAGGAAAAAAAGTAATGTACGAGACAGAAAAGGGGAGGCTGTAAAAATGTTCCTGGAGGGTGAAAGGAGGTTATAAAGTAGTGTGGAGTGGTGCCGAGTCAGATGCTAGCACATCAAAAGCAGCCACAGGGGGTGAAACAAGCAAGAAATGACTTTGGTAAAACAAAAGGACACTTATCCAGACCCCCATGCAATGTCAGAAACTGACACATGAGCGGTTCCGTCTCTTTTCTCTGCTCTTCATTTTACACAGAGATAGTAACCTCCATAAATAGAAATGCCCAGTGGTCTACAACAAATCCCCTGACTACCTTCACCAGGCTTCAGACGGAAATCAACTTACCCTGTCCGAATCAACGAGAACAAAACAGCATCCCGATCTGCACAGACAGATCTTCAAGAACACTATTTTTAAGTTCCTCTGTGGAAAACAATGAAGAAAGCACCTATCCGTCCAAAGACAGAGAACGACACAATGTCCAATTTTTTTCCTCTCATCCGAGACAGTAACGAGCAAGTCTCAAAGCATTAAGAATGTGAGGTGGAAGTGCAGCCACTGGGGAATAAGGAATAGTTAAAGAAAGAGTAAGTGTACAGTATTTAATCATCAGGGAGAGGCCCACGGTGGCGGCGGCGCCGGTACATTTGGCAGCTCAGGTCGTTCATTTAGAGTGACGTTCATTAGTCTGCCCTATAATCTACCAGCTACAGGAGTGGATAGGATGAAGAGTAAGGCAGGGAACATGCTTTATGAATCACAAGCTTGGACACTATCATAAGTCGGCCTCCTCCGCTGTTGGCCGGCAGGCCCAGGAATCTTATCAGGGCCTGTAAAGCTGCTAAATAATGAGGCTGCCAAATCTACAACACGGCTGTTGGCTTCATCACCGAAAAACAACTGATAGAGCAGAAAGAAACTTACAAAATACACATGATGCAAGACGGAAGAAGTTAAAGCGCCAGAGTTTTAATGTGCAAGTATGAGTTTTGTTAAAGTTCTGGGAGTATAAACCATTGATGACTGATTTCACAAGCCCGATTTCAAAGCGTCAAATTGCATATTCAAATTTCTTTTAAGTTGTGTTTGATATATCAAGCACTTTTAGAACCAAAGGTAACATAATTAGTCGATTGTGCTACAAAATACATAATGCCATCCCAAACATAAGAGTAACTTAAGTAAAACTGAAATATTTCAAAGGCACAAAATGATATTCCCTGCATATTTTCTCTAAAGAAGTAGACATGGTCTTGTTGGACAGTCAACTTATTTCTTATGTTGTTTGTTAAATGTCTTACTAACTATTACAGCTTGTGTATTGGGGAATGGGCCAAATCAGCCTGTTGATTATATGCAGTGTTGTTTTTTTCCCTCCCTCTCCTCTGCTCAGTGTTGTTTCCAGCACCTTAATTTTCTCCTTTGAACGTTCTATTATCAAACAAAGAACCAAAAGTAGAAGCAGAGCAATGCAGCTCCTACTATCTTGGCGCAGTGACACACTTTTCTATTATAATTTTTGTCTTTAATTAGGGTTAATTAGGCTCTCAGTGGGTTTGTCCATTCTTCTTTTCTTCATGTGAGGTGATTGAGGACCCGCTCACAGGAAAACGGCACACTGCTGGGAGAAATGGCCAAAAAAAAAAAAAAAAAAAAAAAAAAAAGAGGAGAGAAGGTGAATAATTGTGTTCTTGGCTACGGCGAGAGCTAAATTTAACAGTTTTCTCCCCCCCCCCTCTGTTTCATTGACATATAGACACACACTCTCTCAAAACTACACATTAAAGGAAAACAGTTATACACAAATTACCACAGAGCTTTTCTGTCAATAACAAACCACTCAAGGGAGACACAGATGGCTTTAACACTCAATGCTTTTTTTCAGTTAATTGGGGCATCATTAGAGTATGTTGAGCCGTTACTGTGACATTTGTAAATACCTGTAAATTTTTAAAGGGGGGGGGCTATTATGTATTTCCGTGGCACGACGACGTAACAATGTTACCTCCATTTGTTATAGAAATGCTGTATATTTTAAAAATAATTTAAAACATATTTGACTTCGCCGTTACATGCCTTGAAATTGACCTCTGTCTTGTTAAAAAGCTCCCATGCCATCATGGCTGCGCAACTTTGAAACATAAACATCTCTCCAAAAATCCACCTATATAAAAGCACGAATTTTCACAATGCCGTTTTGTTTTGTCACAGAAAGTAAAACAGCTTCAACTTCTTATCTATATAGCTGACGTGGCTTTTGTGAAAAACTTGAAGCCGAAAAAGCTAAATAACTTTTTCTGACCCCTTAAGTTCTCATAAAGAAAGTCATATTCCTGCTGTGTCATATTTCACCAAGCATTAAAAGGCCTGCTTTAACTAATTTAGTCCGTAAGTAAATGGTAAAATCGCTAAATATTCTATGTGTCATGTCGTACTGTTTTAATGTTGGGGTTTAATCGACGACAACTATGAAAAAGACCAAGCAAGTCATTTTCCCTACAAAGAAGAAATATTTTCCTCACATCTAATTGCAGGAAATTAATTAGTGGAAAACTAGTGGCAGACAAAAGCTGCTCATTAACAGCATCATTAATAAAAGATGACACTTTTTGCTTTCAATTAAAACCCTCAAGAGGGAAATGAATGAAAGGGGCCACAAAAAAAGAGGAAACCACAAAGTGAAGACTACATCTTTAATTTCTATGTGCAAATATTTTCTTTCTTTGTAAGTTCTGCAAATGACAAGTTAATCAAGAAAAAGTCAAACCACATTCAAGGTAAAATAGTTTCCTTTCACCTGTCGGACCGTCTCACCTTCTCTTAAAAATATCAACTTGAGGTGCATTTCCTTTAAAAAAAAAAAATAATAATAATAATCCTATTGAAAACATAGCTGGACAAATTATTAAAACTTTTACAGGATTTCACAAAACAAAAAAAAGCTGCTATTTCTGCATACTGTGCATTCAGGTTGACAACACTGAACAGAGCAGGAACAACTGACACTAGACACTGAAGTTAAAGGTAATCAATTGGATTTAGTAATGTATGGAACAGACAAGCGCCTGATAGATTCAAATGTAGAATCTAGTCACATATGGCTCAGATGTTTTTAAGGCAGCAGTACAAAAAAACAAGTGCACAGCACTGAAGGAATACTTTGACACACTTAGGGTTCTTAGGGTATGATTAACTAACAAGATCATAGATACTTATCCAGATATTAAAATGTTTTGTTTCAATAAAAACAGGTTTTATCCTGATTACAAAAAGTCGGAGAAAAGTTGGAAAGACAAAATAATAAAATCACTGCAATTTAGATGATAAATGTTCTGCATTTTTCTAATCAGACACCTTTATGTGTCAGTGTGAGACTTCATTATGCTATTTAAGAAGACTACAAAGGGAGATGTGGATTTGCAGAGAAGACTGATTGTAAATTGATTTTCACTATCCACAGACAAGGGCTGCACAGTGGCGCAGTTGGTAGAGCTGTTGCCTTTCAGCAAGAAAGTTCTGGGTTCGATTCCTGGCCCCGGTCTTTTGCATGTTCTCCCTGTGCATGCGTGGGTTCTCTCCAGGTACTCCGGTTTCCTCCCACAGTCCAAAAACATGACTGTTAGGTTAATTGGTCTGTCTAAATTGTCCCTAGGTGTGTGTGTGTGTGTGTGTGTGTGCATGCATGGTTGTTTGTCTCTGTGTTGCCCTGCGACAGACTGGCGACCTGTCCAGGGTGTAGCCCGCCTCTCGCCTGGAACGTTAGCTGGAGATGGGCACCAGCAACCCTCCCGACCCCACTAAGGGACAAAAGTGTAAAGAAAATGGATAGATGGATGGATGGATGGATATCCACAGACAAAACAAGAACACTGCTAATAGTACATAAAATGAGCTCAATGTCGGTTATAATATTTTAGTTGTTTTACCGGACATAAATGTGCTTTTTGTCTTCCTTTTTTTCCAGAATTGAACACACATTCTTCAGACACAAAAAGGTCTAGCAAAAATGAACGTGATTTTGTTGAACCCAAAAAATGCATCATAGTAAAAGACAGAAGGAAATTCATTTCCTCTGATGTTTTTGTTTGGATACATATTATCATTATTGGGGCTTCACCATATTTGCTGCAGTATGTTAGAGAAATATGACATTGTGGATATTGTCAAGTGTAATAAGGTATTTTAATCTTATAACTGATGTTCTGCATAAATGTAGTCCATTTAGTGAAAAAAGCTATGACTGTGAATTACGGAAACAAATAAAATAGCATCTTATCACATCACAAAAAAAAAATGCACCAAATACATTAGACTTTTTGCAGAGATGTGGATGTTTGTATGCTTTTTTTTTCTGAATAATTATGTCGAGGAATGTCGTATGACAAAATAACAAAAATATTCTGAATAAGAAGGAAACCAGTACATTCATGTTCAAGAAATTACAAAGTGGTAGCTACAAAGTAATAAAAACACCGCCTAAAAGCAGACATGCAAGACTGTGTCATTAATTTTCCTTGAGTTTTATTTAACAATGAGTACACTGGGACTAAATACAGTTCTTAACAGACTTTAAGAGTACTTAAGGCAACAAGGAGAATGAGTGAAAGCAAAGGTATCTGGATAATTATAGAAGAAAGAGATTTAACTTCTGTTATTTGTTACCTTTTAACATACCAAGACACTAGCAAAGTCCCCCGTTTCTGTCAAGTTTATGCTCCATGCGAATCTGTGGTGTTACCACTACACTCAAGCAAAATTTGACAAGAAGTTTTACATCTTGTTAGACCTTAGAAAGGGACATGGAGGGGTTTTTGAGGATGCATGCGTCCTGACCATACAAAGAAGAATCAGACCAGAGTCGTCTGCCTTCAGCTACCAGTAGTGGCAAAAGCAGTGTGAGTCCATGTTCAGCAAGATAGTTGCAAACATCACGGTAGTTTGGTTTGTCCTGTTACAAAGATATTGGACGGCCCAAAAAACAAACAGGACAGACGTAAGGAAACAAAAAAAAAAAGAGAACAAGACTATGACCATTCTTGCCAACTTCTCAGCAAGCAACGTAGCTACTGGCTTTTCTAAAAGTTGCAAGAAGTTGCTAGAATGCATCATCACTTCTTTGAATATTTGATTTTCTGTGATCCGGGCAGTAGAAGAAACAAATAACTCGGGACGGCCGCGTCAAAGTCTGTAGCCTTTGTGTACGGGGCGCCCCCTCTAACCGCTGCGCCACGCAACACCCGTCAAAATGTCAATTTAATAAAAGAAATATTTGGCCTGAACCTACACTACATAAATCAGTTTTGCATAATATCAAATTTAACCAAAAGAAAGCTCTTGGAGGAACACGCATTGGAGAATATGAACCGCTGACTGAGGCTGTGCGGATCAGATGCAAGTGTTTATTATAGTTCCACAAAGTTTGAGTGGAAAAAAAAAAAAAAAAAAAAGCCAAAGGAAAAATTTATATTTACGTTATATTTATATCTATTTTTATTCCAGATGGAGATCACCAGCAGTTTGTGCATGCATGATTCAAGTGCAATGTGGGTCTCCCTCTCCACACCTCTCTGCCTTGACTGCAGGCTGGATTTGCTGCACGATGAGCCTGCTGTCAGACTGACCACCTGCAAGCGCTTCGGAGGAGGGAGGGGCTCATGGCGGCACTCGCTGCTCAGTGCAAAGTAGTACGATTCGTGCTTTCATGTGTTTTCACCAAAGTCTCAAATAAAAAAAATAAAAAATTTAAATTTAAATGATATTTTAAAAAGAATAGTAACTGAGGTCCAAAAAGGTGCTAAATATAGCGACAAAGTTGGTAAATTGTCAGCATTGTCATCTGATTCTGAATTAGTTTGTGTTTTTTTTCCTCCTAAATAAACTGCAAAAAAATTGCAAAATGCAAATGCAATATTCTCTGAAGTTAAAATATCTATGATGATTATTTGATCTTTGTGTCACAATAAGTACTTTTCTGAATTGCTAGTGTATAAACAAAACTGATTAAATTAAAGACTGTATGCTAGGTTAAGTTGAGGAGATCAAAGTGCTAACATTTAATCATTAGCATTATTGCTAACCTTTGCTAGTTATATCACTGTATGACATCTGTTTGTGAAATTACCTTTGGAAATAACTTTACAATTTATTTTCTGTGCATTAAACCAATAAAAAGCAGAACTAATAAATGTCTCAATTAGATTTGAAAACATGTGCAGTGTTTGACCATGAAAAGCAGACTGAAGAAGTACCACAACATCATTACAATATTCACATAATAGTCCAAAACAATATGTTTTACTTGAAGCATAAGAAATTAGGGAGGGTGAATTATGCAAGTATTACTGGAAACCTTAAGAAAGTTGTCAGAAACCATCAGCAGCAAACATTATTTGTTGTTCCAAAGAAACGTGCACCCCTGCACGCTGGAGCGTGAAGTGTATTTTGCGTATTTGTTCTCCTTGGTGAGGGATGCCTGTGCATGTATCCCTCTCTTTGCTCATTCTCCACCAGCTCCATGTTGAGTATATCAGGGATAAAACTTGTTGACCTTGTGACTTCCTGAGAACAATGAGTGAATGCCTGCTGTATGCTAAACAATCCTGAGCCGTGTTCCTCTTTGTGTCGGTGTTTGTAGGTGTAGGTGTATATAAACCTGGGAGTGCATAATCAGCATGGGCTGGGAGCGTGCAGGAGAAGGTCAGGAGGAAAGAAAAAGTGTGTGTGTGTGTGCATGGCTCTGCATCAAACATTAAAGGAGAAACACAGATAAGACACATAAGGAAACAGTTGACATCACTGCTAGAAGTGGACGGCCTGGCAAATATTCAAAAAATGTTCCAAATGTTAAAGTTAATCAAAGTACACTTTGGAAAATATAGAATAAGCATTGCTTGTTAGGAAACCCTGTTTAGGTGTCATTTTTTTCTCTCTCTAAAAAAAAAAAAAAAAGAAAACTGGAAGAATGGCCCTAGCTAGATTGAAATCTATTACAGCAATTCAGAAACTGTCTCTTAGACAGATTACACAAATGTAAAGATGTGTAGATGTGTGGCTTTAATACTCAACACATAACTTGGAGAAATTTGAAAACAATATTAATTCAAATACTTCATACCAACTGTTTTCCACAGTGGTGAAGTTAGGATTTATGACTCTCAGAATGCAGGTTTAATGGTGGTTCCTGGAGTTTGCTAGTCTGGTAAAAAAAAAATAAATAAAAAAAAATAAAATAAAATAAAATAAACTCCTTGTTCTTCGCTTTGCTTCGTACAGACAGTTTGGACCCATCTGCCTTCAGCAAGAAACCATTGCTTGCTGAAGGCATGGACTCTGTTGATATATTAAAAGACTGGATCTAAATTTACCCTGTCACCTATTTTTGGCTTACCAAAAATTAGGTGCGCTGTAAATAAACCCATGGGGATGTCGGGCCATGACATCTTTGCCAACAATAAAATGTCTTTAAGATTCTTCTTAATCAAACTTGAATTGCTCAATGTTTGGCAAGCATGGCTAACAAGGACTAAAGCTGATATTTAAAGTGGCGTAGGTCACACAGAGTTCCCTGTGCTTATGTTGCTATAAGGCCTAGCCTACCAGAGTGCTTAATGACCTCTTTTCCTCAATTGTTGCATTCAACTTCTACTCTCCAATTTTGCATTATTTGCCGTTATGTCATATTTTTTTTTTTTTTTAGCTTTATGTTTTAGTTCTCTTTCATCTAGTACATCTAGGTCTGGTTAGCTGTGACACCTTCCTGGTGTAACACATCTGCTGCCAATAACTGTGCTCTCCTATAGATTATACACTTTACCCTGTCTTTTTCTTTGACCCTCTCTCTCTCTCTCTCCCTCTCTCTCTTTCTTTCTCTCCAAGACAAAGCAATCGATTAAGCTTTTTCTTCGACTAACTGTATGTGCTCACTTTCATCTTTTAAGCATAAAAACTAACTCGGAGCTTATCTCTTCAGCTGTTAAATACAACATAAAGTCACTAAAGAAGCGACTGCCAGTAATTATCTTCTTTAACATATAAAGCACTCCTGAATCCATGTCTCTCTGTGTGTATGCTGTGTCTTCTCAAACCTCCATTCGGTCATGGCAGATGACTGCTTACACAGAGCCAGGTTGTACTAGAGGTGTCTTCCTGTCAACAGGGAATTCTCCTTTCCGTTGTCACTACATCCATGCTCATTAAATAGGATTACGACAAGTAAGTGACTTCATGCAAGCTAAAGGATTTCGTTAGATAGAAGAAGCAGTGGACAATAGCTCGCATTGTGCTGTTGACCTTGCTGCAATGCCTCCTATTAAGCATGCATGTAGTGACATCAGAAAGGAGAATTTCACTTGCAAACTGCAGCAAAAACTGGCTCAATCTGAGATGCCAGCTTCCTAGGCCAACTTGGGGTTTGAGAGTTCAAGGCAGACACACCAAAAAAAAAAGAAACAGAAACACCGATAGGAGTATTAGTACCTCCATTAGTGGGTTCAGTTAGGAGAGAGACGCATATTAAATAATCTGCCAGCCTCTCTGAAGTAGGAGAGAGATGGGGTTAATCACTGAAAGACAGGGCCAAGTGCATCATCTATAGAAGCAGGACGTTGTTGGCAGCAGTAGCTTAGCCAAAGCTCCCACCCCACGAACGTGTCGCAGCTAAAGAGAACCCAAGATCAGATGTAGCTTCTACAGAGAGTAACAACCAGAGAAAACATAAAGTTAAAATAATAGCAAATAATGCCAAACTGTAGAGAAGGAGAATGTAGAAGAGGAATGAAAAGTGGTCGGTTTGTCCTCCAGCTGCTAATGCCTATAGCAGCACAACTACAGCGGTGAACCTAGAAGTGCTCTGTTAGGAACAAGTGGAACAATGTTGAAACTTGATTATTAAGGGCTTTACATAAAATAATTAATTCTACGGGATTGTAGTAGAAAGAAAAGACAATGTAAAGACTGTAATGCCCTATTCAAAGATCAGACCTCACATATTACTGAACCTCAAGAGAGCTCTGCAGAAATGAATGTCTGCAAACTTCAATTAAGCAATGTACTGTGTAAAGACCAGCTGAGCAATCTTCCTTCGTAAAATCTGAAACTAATAAACCAATATAGAAAGCGGTAACTTGTGCTAAGCAGGACACTGGAAGCTATTGAACCGTGAGGTACCCTTGTTTGGATTATATCAATTGTATCTCTACGTGCTCATTATAAATTGCTTTTGCTTTAGTTCAGTATGAACGTATGTCTTGCTGTCATCCTGCCCCTCTGATCATCCAAAGATTAAAAAAAAGCAGTTGTCTTGGTTATGATTGCTTGGGTAATTCTCTTTTCCCTAACGCTTTGCAATATATTTAGAAAGGCTCTAAATACAGCAATAAAAAGCATACAACCTGGAAAGTGGTTATGCATCCCCAGTGGTTATATTTCAGTTTTCCTTTTTTTTTTTTTTTTTTTTTTTTAAAGCAGAAAAAAAGATGCCTGAGGTAGAGGCAATTAGAGGTGGGTAGTCGGCTTTACATGTCTGTCAGAGAGATCAGGAGAAATCCACAATTCTATTTCTTTTTAACATGACAATATTGTTTCAGCACACACCAGACACAGACACAACTGCTGTTCAAGTCATTACAGTAACTGAGACGTGCCTGTGAGAAACTGCATAAGTCACCTTCTAGCAGAGCTTCTGTTTGTCTATGTCAAGTCTCCCGATTTATCAGTTCTATTAAGAAAACAAAACAATGAGTTTTAATGTTTTGAACATATTTTGTAGATAAAAGTCAATGAGATAATCCATATTGGAAATTAATCCACCCTGATAATTTTAATTAGTTTGTTTTTTTGAAGCCTCAATTAATAATTTTGGTTGTTGTAGTTTGTCATCTTTGTCAACAGAAAGTAATAGGAAGAGATTATCTTCGTCATTGCAGACCATGCAGTAAATATCAGTTTCACCATATTGGGAGAATAATGAAAAAAAAAAAAAAAATGTGACATGCAATCAGTAACTTCCACACATGTTCAATGAAAAAAGTACCACACATCCAAAAGCAAATAAAATCACAAATAAAGCTGTTCAACGTGTAAACAGCCCTCAAATCAAGGTTTTTTGTGTGTGCTGATAAACTGTCTAAATGTAAATGTGTACATTTGCAAAGTTCTGCAATATTTAGCCAAAAACCATCTCAGAGATTTCTTTGGTTAAATATCCTAAGTGCCAGGATCCTAAGGTTGGATGGTGACTAGTGCAGCTGAATTCTCCAGATGTTTACAGCGGAACAGCTTTATGTAACACAGTACCTCAACTGGGTATAAAATAATCTCAGTCAGACACACACACCCTTGTTAGCGAGTCAAGTGTTAGAATAGTGAGTGTGACGAGCCCTGATTGACTGAATAGCATTTTTTTTCAGCTTTGCACACGTGTGATTTATTTGCAATGTGAACACGCTGCCAGTAGAAGACTGACTCCATTGCTTAGGAAATGGGAGGGACTCACTGCAGGACTCAGTTCTTGTACCCTCAATGTCTCTTGGCTCTGCCACTTTGGTGGAATTTTTCAAAACGTTATTATGGGTGGGGTTACGCTTTCACAGGATTTTACTTTAAGTATTTTCACCCACTTTCACTTTGCATTGGTGGTCAGAGGGCCCGGTGGCGTGGGTGCATGGCGGCCTCGTCTCTCTCAGTCTGCCCTGGGGGAGATGCGGCTACCATGCGGTTGCTTACCACCATCAGTGTGTGAATTTGTGCATGAATGACTGAACGTAGTGTGAAGCACTTTGGGGTCCTCTGGATTTGATAAGTCACCACACAAGCACCATTTAATGGAAGCTATTCTCTACAAATCTAATGAGAAATCTCAGCGGTTTGTTCAGATCGCGAGAAACTTTCAGCAGACAAAGGAAAGACTTTACAGAGTACACCCAACCTTCACTCT
This sequence comes from Poecilia latipinna, assembly GCF_001443285.1. Taxonomy (NCBI): domain Eukaryota; kingdom Metazoa; phylum Chordata; class Actinopteri; order Cyprinodontiformes; family Poeciliidae; genus Poecilia; species Poecilia latipinna. The sequence goes on along the minus strand of NW_015114429.1, from coordinate 106,497 downwards.
TTCAAGATTGATGTCAATCTTGAGTCTTGAGTGCATTGCTATAAGCTTCACTGTGAGTAAGGTTTGCAAAATGAAGATTGAGCACTTCAAGAAGAGCACAAATACATGGAACCAAGCTACAACTGAGCCAAGGTAAAGTGGAGCTTCCCATACAGAGCTCTGTGCGATGTGATTGCTCAGAAGTTTGTGGTTGTGTTTTATGTAGAAATTTGGCTTCAACTTTCCACTACTCGGTTTTTTGTATACGCATGAGCCGTGAATACTTTCCAGGAACATTCATGAATGACATAATGAGGAATTATGTGTATATTTTTTATCTTCACCAATTAAACTACAAAACACTGTTAAGTGGCTAAAAACTCCAGGATGGAAATTGCAACATTGTTGACGACTGGGGAGGACGTTTGCAAGAAAGTGTGGGACTCTCAATGTGACCTTTTTAGGAAAGCAAAACTGGGCATGCAGGGAGGGAGTGGGCTCTCCGGCAAGTTGGATCTTGAAATATACTGAAGCGGGAGAGGTGTCACCCAGGTGGTCATGTGAGGTGTGTGCGAATACAAACATCCTGTGATCATGTGACGACTGTTTGGATTCGGAGGAAGTCCAAGAAAACCTTTCCCACTGAGACAGCTGTGGGGCCTCGCGGATTGATGATAAACTGCTTTAACTGAATCTGTGTTTCACGTTAGTTTTTTTTTGTTGTTGTTGTTTGTTGTTGTCTCATTTAATTAATTAATTCTGAAGTTATTTTTCAATATTCCCTTACAATTTATTATGGTTTGTTCATTAATTTGATTTGATCCTCCATTTGTCATTCAAGATAATTATAATTATTAGCAATTATTGCCCTTCCACAGTCTGCAACATTTTTTTTTTTTTTTAACCTGTGGCACTCTTTGCCACTCTTTCCTGTTTTAATTTCATTGCTTTCTGCTAGTATCTGGAGTGAACTTTCTGGTTTTAAAGGCAATTTCATTGTTATTGGTAATACAAACTCTTGAGTAATGTCATTGTGGTAATCACTAAAATTGGAATTGCTTCATCCTCAAAACAGAACCATCCAACTCACTGTTAGAGGAACTTATATTTACATAATAAAGATAAGCCAGCATTAGAGAACACCTAAAAGCAGCTGTCAGAAGAAATAGGCAGAAATAAATTCAAGTTTTTAATAGACTTTTTACTGAAGTTGGCCCCTATTGGGCCCTTTGACAGACTGCAGATTTAAATAACCTCTGAATTACCTTCATGGCTCAGAAAGCCAACAACATCCATCTTTATTTATGGTCTAAGGGAACATCAGAGGAGAACAGTGGTTTTCTGGGTCATTGTTATTGTAACAGTTGATCCATGGCAATGTACATCTGTGCACAGAATGTGTTCCCCACACACAACTCATGTAAAACGCTCGCACAATGAACTGTTGTGTGCAGAAAGATGAATGCTATGTATCATAATTAGGATGAGCAGGTTAAACAATAAACCGCTGAAATATCCTGTACGCCACAGTGCGCCATTCTTTCAGCTAAATAACGCAGCCAAAGGCCTCCATTGGTAAATGAGCCAGCAGACTCTTTCATTGTCAGCCTCTGTCTTCCTTTCTCATTCTGCCTTCCCTTTCTTTGAACGACAGTGGGTGCAAAGTAATTACTCCCAATGACTTTCTGCTCATGTTAATGCCACCCTTATTTTGTAGTCCAGCAGGGCTTTGCACCCCCTCCCTAAATTAACATATCAAAAAAAGGGGGAGTTCCAAATTCCTCCAGGGTCCCCCTGTAATAAAATGTGTTCCTTTGTGAAGGAGAATTAGCAAGCAAAGAATTGTTCTGGGTTGTCTCCGGCACAACTCTAAATCATCGTGTTGAGCCAAGAAGTTTAAGTTGGAGTGCAAGCACAAAGGAAAAAAAAATAAAATAAAATAAACAAAATTCTAACATCATGGATGACTCGCTAACAAAAATGATCTACAAGCTTGGTTGATAAGATGATGATAACTTAAGACATTTACACTCTGACAATCTTTCTGGTGTCTGTGAACATACGTAGGTTATATTCTCCCATTTATCAATTTGATCTCCTCTTTTTCTGGTCTTTTGAATCAACTCTTTTCACTCTGGTTAATAAGTTCACACCTGTCGTTTGTGTCACCCCTCCTTGGTGTATGTAACCGTTTGGATATTTCAGTCATCGTTGTTAAATTCTGATGTCCATTATCTGTCGGTGTGGACTACATCCCATGTGTTTCTGCCCCTTGGTTTCCCATTTCTGGATTTTGAATTTTTTGGACTATGACTTTGCTATTTATCAAATATCTACTTCTGCATCCACTTCTACCTCTGATCTGTCTGCCTTTTGCCCTATACACATCAATGTGCTAAGTTAAGCTGCAAGTTGTTTAAAGCTGCAGTATGTAAGGTTTATTAAACAAACAAAAAAAAGCTTTTTATGCATAGATTATGTCTCATACCACATTGTCAAACTTATGGTGACATTTTTTAAAATATGTAAGAAATTATTATTTTTTTTAATAAAAGTTACATACTGCATCTGTAAGGTAACTCACACCCAGTTTGCATGTCTACAGATTGATTTTTTCTTCATTTCATTAGACCTTGTCAGAATGAACTCAGTTTATCAGAAAATATTTTTCTGGTCTTTCCAAAGATTCTTACTCTGATTTAGCTCTTCGTTTTGAATAGGCTATTTTAATAAATAGCTATACTTTGAAAAGACATTCAGACACCGCATGTCTGCCTGTTCCCTGCTACATATTTGTACTTGTGGATTTTTTTTTTTTTAATCCAACACTGATTTAAATTTCTCTCCATGTCTTCCGCTTCCTCGTTATGACCCATTTAGTGTGGTCTGTTGCATAAAGCGCATGCACTGAAGTTCACACAAACTCCTGCAGATTGTTGGCACGTTTCTGAAGTCACTGTGTTCCAAACAGGCAGCCTGTTTCAACTTCTTTTGTGTCTGCCTAGATTTTGCCACCATGTTCAACTGTTAGCTGCCTTCCCAGGGTGCTAAGGGATCTTAAATCACAGCCCCTGACAATTTACTGCCTGCTGTGGGGTATTGATAAACCAGTAGCCACAACAATGGGGGTGCCAGAATCATTAGTGTGGCAGAAACACCTAGGGGGACATGCAGATTAAAGGGAAAAGTGTTGTAGAGCACAAAACCCGGCTTAGAATTTTGTTTTTCTGCCGACATGCAAAGGTTGCAGACAGATGGACACCATTTCTCATGGCTTTTATCAGTCAAGTCTAAGATTAAACAAATATATGCAGAGCCGAGCATCTGAGAAACGGCAACCGTTCCAACGGCGAGGTGTGGAGGTGGGTGAGAAAAATCAGGGATCACAAATGTTGGGAAAAGAAAGGACAAGGATGTCTTTCTGCTGGAGCCGCACGGGCACATAAAGAACCTCGACGCAAGTGCATCCCCAACGTCTGCAAACAAGAGGCTCGAGAATTGATCATAATGCACTAATGATGCAGCAGCTGTCTCAGACTTCTCTCTTCTCACTCTCCGATGCTCTTTGCAGGGCGGCACGCCGACACATGCCCGCACGCTCCTTTGATCTCTCTCCGCAGACCTTCCTTCCCTGCTTCAGCTTTACCATCGCTTTCTCATTTATTTTGACACAATCCACTCTGTGTTTCCTTCCTGTTCGCTTGCCTCATCCAGGTAAAGATGTGCTTTGGTTTTTTTTGTTGTTTTTTTTTCCTCTGGAAGAGGCGAGAACCTTGACTTTATGTTAAGTCTTTGGGGGGCTTAGCTTTTGTTTTTCTTCCCCTCCTTCAACAACTGCCACTGCAACATTGTCTACCACTAAGAATCATCCCTCCTCTCTCTCCCTGAACTTTCGCCTGGAAACTTTTCTAAGCTTGTTGCTCGCAGCGAAGGTGCAGCAGACTCCTCCAAGGTCCAATTGTTTCCCACCAAAGTGTTGCACCTTCTTCCCAGGGTCCAATTTATCTGGAGCTGCCTGCAGCCTCAGAGCTGTTGTCAACTTGAACCTTGTGATAAAAAAACTCAAGAAGGCAGTTTAAGACAAGCCATGAATGGCATTTTTTTTTGTACCAAGGTGTTCTCACTTTGATTCTCTCTGGTAGATACAGAGTGTCACATTTCGGAGTAAAAGTCAGTGGGAAAAAAAAAAAAATCCAGCTGTGCCGAGTCACATCAAGGGCGACTGACAGTGACAAAATGTGATGCCTCTCTTATGATCTTCATAACAGAAGTTTGTGTCTGCGTCTCTTTTGTGTGTGTGTGTGTGTGTGTGTGTGTGTGTGTGTGTGTGTGTGTGTGTGTGTGTGTGTGTGTCTGGATTGCTTCCTGATTCAGGAGATTTACTGAATCCACAGCATTGATGTAGGGAAAAAAAAAAGAAGAAATGTCAACAAATTTCATCATGCTGTAATTAGTGAAGGCAATTTAAGGCAGAATTTGGATTAAATTAATGGTGGCACTAAAATTATCACTGATATAACAGACTATCATGACAAATTATTGATTAAATATGAATAATGGGTTTAATTAGAGGCATGTCGTAAAAGTCAGAGCTAATCAGTTTCTGCGTGAAAAGTTCACAGTGAATGCATTTTCCCTTTATAAAAAATATGTAGCAGAGCTTTACTTGCTTTTGATCATCTTTTTTTTTTTTTTTCCCATTTCAGCTCGTTGTGGAGTTTTTGAAGTGCGGTTGGGTTCAGTGCCTATTTTTTTTTAAAACAGGTCTTTAAAATCTATCAATCACAGAAACAGTGTTTCCAGGTATTTAAAAAAAAATAAAAATTTCAGTGACCAGGAGAGTTCTGCTAATCAAGTCCAATACATTTTTTGCTAAGAGTAGATCTGTAACAGACCAACACAGAATAGCATTTAACTGTAAAGTAGAAGAAAACCAGTTCATGGCTTCCAAATATATTAAAGTGTGGTCTGCTCTTGAATGAATCAATGTTTTGTAAAATCAACATTTGCCCACAGTTACAGATACACATTGGTGGCCTGACTCTCGATCGTGTTTGAAAATCTACAGAGATTTTTGGACAGTCTTCTTTGCAAAATAACTCAAGCCCAGTTAGACCTGGTGAGGTTTTACCACATATTCTCGGTGTGTTAAAGGTCAGAACTTTGACTGGGACATTTAAGCACACATAAGCAAAAGTTTTTTTAATTGTTGCTCTAGCTTTATTTTTAGGGGCATCCAATCCAGCCTCTGACAAGTATCCTTCCAGGATTGCACTGTACTTGACTCCATCCATTTTATTCATTTACTTTTTCCAATTTTCCAGGCTGACATCTGGTCCCGGCAGACGAAAAGCATTCCCACAGTATGATGTTGGTACTACCATATTTCATTACAGAGAAGGTGTGTTCGTACAGCATTTTAAATCAAAGTTGTTGTTTGTTTATATGCTTTATGGACTATTTCACATCATTTTGACTTATACTTTTGTTATTTTAGCTCTGCATATAAAACGGGTAGTAAGACAAATACTTTGTTCTCAATTTGTTTTCCAAGTCGCCTTCAAGTGACCCCAATATTTGGATGTAAATAAAGTGACTTCCAACAGGTTGTTATTCATTTATATTTTTCTGGAAAAAAATATATATGTATATATACAATATCTACATTTTTAAATTTGTAGATATTATAAAACAAGACAAAATTAAGCTTAAGACCACACCTTCAAAAAAGGCAGTCAAGAAATGTCCTCTTCTCACTCGCATGATTTTATTGCCATATGGTCAATGTCCCAGCAGCATTGCTTTGTTATAATCTAAGAACATCTAAGATCTAAGAACATTGCTGCAGCAATCAACACGCATCAATCTGTGTTCGTTTTCCTTAATTAAGGAGTCCAGTGTCGATATCACAATACGGGGGAGGGATTAACTATGAAACTCAACTTAATCAAAATCATCTCGACACAAACACTTGACATTATTTGCCCTGGATAGACAACACAGAGCCACAGCAGATCAGTCACTTTATGAAACAAGGGAATTGGCTCAAAGCAGCAGTTTATTAAATAGAACTTGACAAAGACATTCCCTTCAATCAAACAGCCACCCAGAGGGACGCAGCTATGGATGTAATGACAGATTATTTCAGGATTTTGCAGAAGTACTTGAAATAATAAGAAGCTACATGCAACTGCGAGACACATGAATCCTTTCCAATGAGCAGTGAATGTGAGCAAAATTCATACACTCACTCAAGCTCCTCCATCAGAACAAAAGCGATAAGACTGTGGTCCTGAAAAATGTCTAACTGTGTCCTCCTGGACAATTTAACGACGCTGCCAAGGTTTCTCATATTTGTCGCCCCGGCTTTGAATGTCAGAGAATTAAATACTAGAAAGAAAAGAAAAAAAAAAGAAAAAAGTGGAGCATTCAAATGGCCTACAGCAGAGCTTAGTTGAATAACAAGTTAATGTGAAATCCCACACACAAGGACTAATTACGACCCTCCACTTCATTTGTGTGGACTTACAGTACGCAGTAAAGCATTCTAAGACACGTTTCAACCAATGAGAAGATTTATGGTTGTTGGAGGTAAGTGGAGTTTTTCCCTTGGCAGTCTTGGAGAAGGCGGGGGAAAAAAAAAAAAAAAAGTGGCAATCACCTCTGCCATAATCAGACATATCAGGCGCTGCAGCAGGCTGGGCCTGGGCTCACAACTCCCAGTCAATTTGATATATTAAACAATTATTCAATATGCCACCAAACAAAACTCAGTGACACAAAGAGCTGTGTAAATCTCTGGCTGCTTCTCTTAAATTATGTATGACCCCATGAATTATTTATTAGGAGGAAGTAGAAGAGGAAGGAGACAGCGGCAAATAACAAAAAAAGGAGGGGAAAAAAGAAAAGGAGCAGAAATAAAATAATGGACCATAAGTGGGACAAAGAGAGTGCTAGAAATATAACGTCTAAAAGACCAAGTTGAGTCTGTTTGGTGGGAGCTCATGAGCCTGGCAAATCAGAACAAGACTGTCAATTTCAACTTATTTGGCTGTCACTCACGGATGAACGGAGGCTTTTTGTACAGATAACATGGCTTTCGCGTTTGACAAATGAACCGTCGTTACAGTTTTGGTAGGTGATTGTGTGACCAGAAAAGAACCAGAGGCCTCAAGGGTTGAGGTTCAAGATGACGGCGTATTCTGACACCAAAAAAAAAAAAAAACTGCATGTGGGAACAAATCCAGATGCATGAAAAAGATGGATGCACACACACACATTATTACCGTGTGTACGATTCCTTGAACGAAGAGGAAAAAAAAAGTAAAATGAGTGGCAGACGCTCCTGAATGTGTGTTTTATTTACAAAACTGCTGCGCACACACACACACACACACACGCACACACACACACACACACACACACACGCTTTAAAGTCCTACGTGGAATTCCTGACTCTGCAATTCAAGCAGCAAAAAAACAGGAAGTCACTCATCTCGACCTCAGACCAGCAGCGGTGCTGTGAGCACGATACTTTTCACCAGATGTGCATCCAAACTGTGTGCCTCCGTTTGAATTTGCTCATCTAATACAACTTGCAGTTTGACTGAAAGTTCTTCCCCAACTGCAGACGTTAAATTCTGTGACTCTGTTGTCATAGTAACGTCTGTCACGCAGATTGTTGTGGCTAAATGTTCAGTTTTTCAGCTGCACTAGACGGGAAGTTTGTAGCCGTTCGGCGAGGTCCCAACCCAATCAGCCTGCAGGAATGTGTAGCGAGTGTGGTCAACAGCTGCATAGGTACAAACAAGGACTGACGTCTCACCATGCGGTGCTATGAAAGTGACCACAGCTTCCTGGACTTTCCCAGCATACACCTAAAGTTGCTGATAAACTAGCTGCCATTTTAGGCCACCTCTGCCTTTGTGGAACATGTTTTTTTTTTTTTTTTGGCTCTCTTTTTACTTTGCAACATCCTATAATAGCAATGACAAAGTATCGCAGAGGCTATTTTGTCAGCAATAATGCCAATATTACTTTGAGCATGCTTTCATTCTTATTAACATCCTGCAATCTCTGTACATAAGCCTAAAGATATTTCTGTAAAAAAACAAAGAGAGAAAAAAAAAAAAACTGTGGGAATTTGATCTGAACACTTAGGAATATTTCATGGACAGTGGGGAGTTGTCAGATTATCAAACAGATTATCAAGTCGATTAGTTTAATTCCGGTTTTAATTACCTGCTTCAGAAGATGGACTATGTATCAGATTACACAGGCAAAAACAGTTCAGTAACCAATCAATTTCCAAGAACACATGGTCATCCATGTTCCAAAATGCCAGTTAGGAGTAGAGATAAACACCACAAGTCTATGGAGTTTCAATCTGTCAAAGCATGGCCTTTAATTCCAAAATGCGCCTCTGAACCGAGCCTAATCACAGGCTATAATTATGACAAGACAGGTGCTCTGGGCAGCGTGGGTTAGTCGAATTGTCATCGGCCCCCCTGTCTCACTACCAAGTGTTTTACATATAGATTGAATTACCTGGAACAGTTCTGCCCTATGTAAATGGCCATTATGCTAATACTACGCAAGGCACACATCATTTCATGCAGCTAAAGCGCAGCAGGTGTGTGTGTGTGTATGTGTGTTTTTAGCACATCTCACCCCGAAAGGTCCATTTTTCCCAACAAATAATACGTTGTGAGGACCCACTGCTCTTTATGGGGCCCGAAGTCCGGGCTCCATAAGAAGGAATGCTGTTTTGGGGTTTAGAGTCAGGGTTAGGCTGTGGAAACGCTATTTGAACAGCAGTTCACAGAGGCGTCATATCCTGACACTGTTAACAAAGGTTGATGGAGTTAAAGCATCATCTAGACTTTTAAATACACTTAAAAACCTTTTTTATTATTTTTATCTTGCACACAAGAGAGCTCCAATAAGCTCTGACAAACATTACGCGGGGAAATTTCTTTTGTTTTAAAACCTCGAAGCCAGAAACATGCCCGTATCTAATTGCAAGACAGTAAAGAGGGACTTTATATCAGATAGGGCTGCTTAGATTTACAGATGAGACAGAGTCCAGACATGTAGAGTAACCACAGTTTGGCTCTCAACACAAACCTTCAGGGAGATGAGATCACAACGGCAAGACAACGGGACGCCCTCCTGGGACAAAACAGGTGCAAAATTCAAGGACAGAGGACAGCTGCATGACTGTAACTAATGAAGAATGCAGTTTATGTGAAGGGGGAGACGATGAAGATGGGAAAAAAAATGGATGGGGAGCATGAATAGAATATGATATGTTCAAGTGGTATATGGAAAATAGTATAAAAGGTGGGAAAATATGTCAAAAGGTCAAAAAGGTTTAAGTTTGTGAAAGAAAAAAAAGTGGTGCAACTGTGACGTGTATTTAAAATCATGATCATTCTGCAGAAAAAGAAATACTTGGAGGATAAAAATATATATATATATATATAACTGCTGAAGTGGAAGGAGAAGAAGAACAGTGATCATTACCTGAATGCCAGGAAAAGGCTAATGAAGGGAGAGCACTGGGGAGCTGAGCTGGCTTTTACAGAGCCTTTCGGGGAACAAGAGCTGACTATTCTAGCTATTCTGATCTGATTGGAGACGCTAAAGCCCTGGCGCAAGTCACTGGGAGGTTGTTTAACCAAGAGGGCTGAGAGGCCTGGAGACCACAAAAAAAGGTTTTTGAGCCACAGGGTATCGGGTTACAAGGCAGCGGGGTCATCATCCCTTGTCTCCTTCACGCTCTGAAGTCTTTTGGTTCCCGATAATTTAAAACACATTTGTTGGTCTTGCTCTAACCAGTTGACTCGTCTTTTAATGCTTCCCCGTGCACCCTGCTTAAACCGCAGTCACTCTGAGGTTTGGGTCAATCTCTGCCCATTCCCCCAAATTTCTCTCATCCTTTTTCTTAGATGACTTTCTGTAATCCAAGAAAACAGAAAATCGGTGCTGAACAAGACCAGCTTAGTAAGTGAATCTATCTTGCTTTATATGCAATGTATATGGACATTTATACATTAAGAGAAGAAGCTACTGTTTTTCCTCATTCTACATCAAGCGGGGGCACAATCATAGCAAAATCAGCTTTAATACCCTTTCTGTGTTCATGTTTAATTTAATAGATTATTAAGCCTTGTTGGTGGACAACTGAAGCTTTCTTAATTCTGTTTCCTATTTTTTTTTTACATCTTGCCAAGCAGATTTATTAAGGATGCCAAAAAAAAAAACAAAAAAAAAAAAACATTGCCCGCTGTTAGTAAAGCATCATGCCAGTTACTTGTATTTGCTTGCCATCTCTAAACACATTTTCTTACCTTTTTCTCCTATGATTGCATAAAATGACCAAACAAAGCAGATGTTGACTTTTGTGAGTTTTTTTTTTTTGTTTGTTTGTTTGTTTGTTTTTATTCTACTACAATTACTGATACAGATTTTCTGGTGGTTCTGCTGCATACATATACACGATCTATTTGTCGGAAATACACATTTATTGCATTTTGCATAAATTAATATTCAGCACCCTAAACAGAGAACTGAGACAGCCATGTTCAAAGCTGTCTGTATTGATTAGCATGCCACAGTTCTTCTTATGTATCCTTGGTGTCTAATTACTGTAATGTCTCTAATTGAACACTTGGTAATTAAAATCGCATCTTCTGTCATGGTGACCCTGAGTCCAAGTGACCAGCATGTGCTTTCTTTTTCTTTTTTTTTCCTTTTTTTTTTTTTTTTTTTTTTTTTTACTTCTTAACTATTTTATATATAGTCACTGGTATCAGCTAAAAACCAATAATATTAAATTCAAGCTCACATGTTATGTGGATCTTTTTTTCCCCACATTGTTTAAAGCAGAGTAAATGACTGCTCTTCAATTTATTTTCAAATATGGTAATGTTTATGTGAGCACATCTGCAACACAATGAGCATCTGTCTACACATGGCTGAAAGTTAAAGACAACATTTCTATTAGAAAAGGAATAAAAGTTGCACAACATCTGGGGAATCTAGCTCCATGTGCTGCAGGTAATGGGAAATTACAAATAAAATTGTTGGAAATTATGTTAATCAGAGACATGTTTTAAATGCAAAAACATAAACCCATTCGAAAATCATCCCGGATTCTTAAGTCAAAGCCCGAGTTAGGTCTGGTCTCTAAAAGCACTAGTCTAGGGCAAGTTTAAGCAGAATGTGCAGAGACTGTCAAATGCAATTCTAATTCGATTAAACAAGAGAGCCGTAGGACGTAAGTAAATATCTTACTTGCAATATTTCGATATGATTGGACTGATCAGAAAATTTGAGACGTAAAGACGGCGCCAAAACTAACACCCCTAATGTGGAACTTATGCACATAGTGAAAAAAAAAAAAAAAAAACAAACACAAAAAACTGTTTTCTGCTTTGAATCTGTGGGCACATGTTCTCAATTTACTTTATGTTGACATACTTATATTGCTTTTCTACAGACAAGATGCAATATACAAACAAATAGGCAAATATACTGCCAAAGAAAACAAAACCTGATTCACACATTGAAAGTCAGAAATGATTTTTTTTTAGAGAAACTGGTTGTTCAGCTTGATTGGCTCTGATGGATCACAGCTGAAACCTGCAAAATGCTTTTTTTTTTTTTTTTTCCCCCTCAGATCAAAAAGACTTCAATCTTTATTTAAATGGGAACAATTTTCAGCATTTTGGTGAGACGTGCATGCAGCTCATTCGGGCTATAAGACGGCAAAAGAGAGTAAAACTTTTGTCTGTGCTCTGTTCGATCGTTTTGTGATTTCACATTCATGTTTTCATAGGCGATGGTGTTAATCTTGGAAATGTTAGACTGAAGGTAATTGTTTCAAAGATATACGCACAAAGCCTTCTATTTTCACAAACTCTTTGGAAACCATTTTACAATTTCTTCTCTTTCACATACATGGTTAAATGTCGCCTAAGCTCCTCTTTTAAATAATCAATCGCTCTGAGCAGAACAGTTAGACAAAGTGTTTTTTTGTTTGTTTTTTTCATGTTTTTACTCGTATCTTTCTATATTCTAATTCTTACTGAAAAATTGGAATTGGTTTGAACTCCCAGATCCGTACTCTCTGAAACCCGGAGATGGAAAAATCAGCCATTAAATTCAGATCGATAATTTGTAATCAGAAATTCTACGGTGTCTGTCTTGAGCTCATACTTTTGACTCGTTGCTGCAAAGATACACTGACAGGAATCTACACACGTGAAAGCTGGATCGTCCTTAACGCAGTGCGAGTATTTTAAACCAATAAAACAAATGGGAGTGAGACGTTCTCAAGTAATCGCTCAATGTCAAAATGAACTGTGCAGGACCCCCAGCTGGAGGTCAAAGAGCTGCGCAGATTGGCCGAGCTCAGCTGGTAATTGATCGACTTGAGGCCACAAAAGCTGCCTTTTTGCCCCCACCCGTTGCTGTAGTAAGAAAAACAGTAAAAGTTCTGGATTAAACCACTGAGAGCTGACCGCATGAAACCTACCCAGCAAGTATAGGCTGTGAGTAATCACTGAAAGATTAAAAAAAAAAAAAAGACATAAAATGCAAAGTAGCGTTAGAATGTTGTTGTTGTTTTTTTTTTAAGAAGATTCCCCTTCAAATTGTAATGATGCAACAATTGAAGGGGAACATGCAACAGTTTAAGGGGTTCGGTATTTCTAAAGCATGATGCTCTTTAAAAAAAAAAAAAAAAAAAAAAAAAAAAAAAACAATGAACCTTCGCTGCAGAATGGTGTTGTAATCGTATTTGCGTTCCAAAAAGCTTCTTTTTACCAACTGCATTATGTAGAAATTAGCCAAATGGATCAAAAATGTGTTTCCAAACCCTCTCCATGGATGAGAGTATTTTCTTTGAAGTGGATAACGAAGTCTTTAAACTGCTGTGCAAACACTCAAACAGTCCCCAAGACATTCTTTTTCCCTTTTTTTGTTGTTGATTGACTTTTCATTTGTCCCAGATATTTCATTTCACTTCTCTGAGTCTTTAAATGATTAAAGACTGTTATTTTTTTCTTCTTTCGCTCTGTATTCTTTGCTTCCTCATTTTAAATTGCATTTTAAAAAAGAGCGTAAGTAAAGAGAAAGCACGTGACAGCGCACAAGGAAAATAATGTTCCAGTTTTTGTTGTTGTTTTTTTTTTTGTCTGATAATACAATTTAATTTAACTTCACTCATTATATGAGCACAGGGTACTACAAGTGGCTTTCTTCCAGCAGGAGTGAGTTCCATTAGGATATTAATAGATTACTTGTCCAGAGTTTATATGATTTTTTGTTTTGCTGGAAATGTTGAAGAATAACAATTACTTCCACGTCTTAAAAGGGTATACGGAGGCTGTGCCCTGCATTTGCCAAAATAGACCATAATATGTAAGCCAATAGAGACAACTAACAACAAGCTGTTCACTTTTGCAGTTTTTCATTAGTATTATTATCAGACTTGTAGAAAATAATCCAGAGCAGACTGAGCTCATCACCACTAGCATGCTATCACCCATTGCTAACCATTTACCCCTTTTTTTTTTTTTTTTTT
>NW_015114429.1:84563-89702 GCF_001443285.1 Poecilia latipinna | reverse complement strand
CCCTTTTTTTTTTTTTTTTTTTAGTTTTAAAGTGATTAGGCTCTTCTCTTTATATTATTTGCTTTATCTTCTAAAACTTTGTCTGGTACCACAGCTTAAACAGAGACTTCTCAGAAAAAAAACACAAAAAAAAAGAAAAAAAAACAATAATGTCACTTTTTTTTTTTTTGTTTGATATTCTGATTTAATTAAATTTCACTCATTAGAAGAGCATCAGGGTGATGAATATATGTGACTTGCTCAACACAAGAGTAATTTACATGAGGATATTAATAGATTCATCATTCAGGCTTAAGCACATCAATTATGGAAGGCCTGTAACCTGAGAAAATCTAAAAATGTTGATGAGAAATGTAATTACCGCAAATGCGGCAGAGGCAAAACAAACACATTAACAATGTGCCATAAACACTGAAGAATGAAATCAAACTTTGTATAAATAAATATGCTTATTTATGGGCATAAACTTTCATAAGTACTTAGGCGTAATTAGTAGATGCTTTCTAGTGTTCACATTAATCATGCCGTGCACATCAGGGAATTCATATTTTATAAGTGACATGTTGTGTTTGCACAAGTGCCTCGGTGACTGCAATTGATGTTTCAGGGTTTTATTGTTGTCACACTAGAGTAACTACCACAGAAAGCCACGAGAGGCTTCAATTGAGGGAAAGAAAGATGTCTTAATATCTCCAAAACTCAATTGTGCCGCTCTTGCTCTCACTGAAACTCAGAAGGATTTTCTGTCCAATGGAAATGCAGTTTGTGAGTTTAATGAAACAATTAAGACAGCCAGCCAGAGAGTCAGTTGATTACTATCTCCACTCGAGACAACCAAGACTTGAGATCGCCGCTTTTCCTGTCAGGTGAGAATTTGTGCTTCAAAGACTCATGTTTTTCCATTTATTAAAGATTTCAGCTGCGTTCTCATCAAACTAAGAGGGCAAGCATTTGAAAAACAACACAGCATTGCCTGAGGAGAAGTCGTTTTAAGAGTGTTGTACTGTTTGGAAAGGGAAACAAGAATACCAAAAGGAAAGATCTGTGTCAGAGCATTCGACCACCCCTGCTTAACGTTATGAGCTCCAGCTCAGCAGTGCAGCCAAGCTTTTCAGGTTTTCCTTCAACCTCTGAGAACAAGAGTGTGGCCTTGGAGCTAAGATGGAGGGTGTGGGGGGGGGTAAACTCTGTCAAGGGTATCAGGTGACTGAAGTGTGAGGGAATGAAGGCGGGAAGAGAAGAACAAGGAGGGAAGCCACAGAGGAATGGATGATTGGGTTTTGCTGGAATATGGGTTGTGGGTATAAGGGAATGACACGCATCCCGCAGATGATGACTATGAGTCTGGAATTTTGAGCCTGTGAAAGAACTCAGGCAGGCTGCAAGTCAAATGAGAGGGCCTCTGAGAATGCGACTATAGGATTGCGTGAGGGGCAGCACATCAGACACACAGGAGTCACAATAATGCCCCAGCTGTTGCGACAGGAATAGGCTGCGGATGACAAGCGCAGGCTGCTCGATATGGCCCTGAAAACGTGCCAGGGACGCATCGAGGTGAATCTCTACGGTGTCTCTAACTGAATGCTATCATATACACGCAGTCCGCCCGTCCCGTTTCAATACCCAGATGGAACTAAACACCACATGAGGCCCGACGTTGACTCCCATGAAGTAGGCCAGCAGGGTCCCAAGAGATCCAGTGTTCAAGCTGATTTACGCGTCCTGGACACCTTTTCCTCTGAATGCCGTCTTTTGAAGTGCGGTCACTGGTATTTAAATAGAGAGCTCTTACAGCTCGCTTGTCACTTTGTTAGCCAAGTGACCTACCTAGGAAAAGGGCAGCATGGGAACAGTGAATCCTCAACAAATTGGGGCTACAGTGAAACCGCTCAAATGTGTGATCAAAATATGTGTCCAAGGGAGAAAATTACACCGGCGGGAGGGGCGTGGGGTGGGGGGGAGCTGGGTGGCGTTGAAGACCAAAAACTGTCAGCATATCAGAAGAGTATAACACAAATATAGCTCACTGAGAATAAGTGGCTTTGGTCTTGTGTAAATTCCTGTTGATGGAACCTCTTTTGGTTCCCTGAATCAAATAAATTCATACTGTACCTCGTGTGTGCCTCCAAATTTTAAACAGAGTAAGGGAAAAAATAACTTAGCAGATAAAGGAGGGTTGCTGAAGTGAAATTTTAACAACAAATATTTAACTTCTGACATTTCAATGTATTTGTACAGCAAATCTGGGTACCTAACAAACTTGCAGTGGACTCAAAGTGAGGGACTAAGTCAAGACTTTGACAGAAATTGTCCATCTTTGCACATCACAGAGACACATAATAGGACTTTTCTGCAAATCCTTATTCCCTATTCCTTCTGCTGCAGAGCTCTAGAAGACAGCATTTTTTAAAATCTGTTTTTAGACCATGATGGCATGTAAGTACAGTTATGCGACTTATCAGTGCCAGCAAACCTGACACTCCAATCCTAAGTGGTTCAGAAAATCCTTCTTTCCTGTCGGGTGCTGTATGCATGACTGTCGTCATACAGCTTTCATTGCCAAGCACTAACCCTACACACTAACAAAAACACTGGGAGAGATCCTACATAACTCTTTATGAATCATCAATCTCTGTAGCTTCTTTCTTATGCGACAGTTTTTCCTTGCATCTGTCAATTCACATTCTTTGTATTTTGTTGTCATCTGTCTTCATCCAGTGTTCCCACAAGAATAGGGCTTACTTAACATCGGGATGCATTTTTTTTTTTAAGTATCTACATATACATGCCCACAGTAAACATTTTAGAACATCTAGCTTGCCTGAGAGATTTTAGTAAAGCTATGACATATATCCTCTCTCTTTTTGCAAAGTAGGTACATATGTAAAGGTAGAAGCCTGTGAAAGGGTTTCTACACCTGGAAAACATAGTTTTCACACCAACTCCACTTAAAAAAAAAAAAAAAATTCCAATTTTCTTTGATTAAATTCCCCATAGTTAACAATTTTGACTGAACAGCCAGTCTTGATTAAGGCAAGTGGAAATTAATGTGAGGTAGTGAAAGACTTCAAGTAGATGTCTATATTGACAATAAGTTAACATTAAATTGTATACTAACTATATCTTTAAAAAGTGGGAAAACAAATGTTATAAATTTTGGGGTTAATATTCGGTGGAAAGCTTCCAATATTCACGTTCCATATAATGTGGATCATGAATACTTTTAAAGGAAATAAACTGCAGAGTTTTGTGACTGTGTCCTTAAAACTTATTGGAAAAACAATTACACATCATCTATGATGAATAAGTTTGTGATATTACATTCAGGGAGACATTAGAATACCATCAATAACCAGAAACACATTAGAATCACTTTGAGCAGAACAATTAAAGCATTAATTAACTAGAAAAAAAAAAAAAAAATCAGAGAAGAGTTATGCATCTATGGAAGCCCGTTTTCGTCACTCTTAAAGAAGTAAAAAAATCTCATTATAATGAGATACTATCTCCAGATAGTGAGATAGTATCTCAATAAAATGACACAGTATACGATACTTTATCTTTTTTTTTTTTTTTCTTAAACATTGGCGGAAACAGGCTTCCATAAGTATGAGCAAGGTGCCCTACAAAACAAAATCAGTTCTTTCATGGAAATGCAATTCTAGAGAACAACTCTGAGAGTTTGTGGAAGCAACATAGGAATCAATTCATAAAATGTAAAGATGTATCAACCAGGATGTATGTAAAATTCAGAATATAAAGAAATGTAACAAAAATGACCTCCTTTAATATTTTTGTAAAGTGAGGAACTTGATTACAAGACAAAGAACGATGAATCAAGATGAAGAAAGATGAATCAGAGTTCATCTGAGAGGAGAGACAAGGCAGGCAGCCTGAGGAAAGCAGGTAAGTGAACATGAAGGAAGCAATGGGAGAAATAAACAGTAACCTGGGGAAAAGCACAGAGTTAAAGGAAAGGCAAGGATAAAAACATGAACAAGGAAAAGATCAAAAGTGGAAACACAGGCCCAAACCCAAACACTCAAACATCCCAAGATGATGACACATTTCACAAAATTAAATAATGTGGATCATCTCAACTGACCTAAAACATAAAAAAGCGTTAGCCTGACTTATAAGGTCAGACAGTGAAAAATAAAAAAAAAAATGATAATTTATCTTTTCATACACCGCATCTAAAGTTCTGGTTTTAACTGTATTAAAAAAAAAAAAAAAAAAAAAACGTAGCAGGAAGAGTTCAGTAAAGCTCGGGAGGTTTTGACATCACTTTCTCTGCCCAAAGCAGGCCAGCAGAAAGGGCCACACCCCAGTCCAGAGCCAGACAGGCAGTCTGCCCCAACGTTGTGGTGGAGCTGTTTGGCTATATAAGGAGATGAAAATTGCAGAGTTCAGCCTTCAACCCCTTGTAAGGCCATAAGGGGCAGAGGCCTCAAAACCAGTCGAAACCTTATAACAGCTTGTAAAAAGCCACTTCCTCACAGTTGAGATTATTATAGTCCAGAACAATGCAACAATGCAAGAAGAATGAAAACCGAGGAATGAGGGAGGGATGTTTCTGCCGTTTTTAGCCGCTGACACATTTCTCCTATAATTTACAGTGCATATTAGAAATGTTTTCTCTTTGAAGACGGGAATTCTAATTTAATACCTTAAAAGTTATATCTACAAAGGTTGTTTTTTTTTTTTTTTTTTGTGAAGGGGCTTCAGCAATGCTGTGTATTATTAAGCCAATCAGTGTGGATCAGCAGAGTCAGCATATACATTCAATTCCTTAAATCACTTTACAATGATGAATGGGCCTCATTTAGCCACACAGCTGGTCTTATTGCTGAGTGCTGTCCCAGTGTTTTTGTTTGTTTCGGTCTCTGCAGTTGGGGTTAAAGTTGTGGGGAAAACTGGAGCTAAATAGAAAAATAAAAAATAAAAAAATTTAAAAAAAAAACCTAAGTTGTCAAAAGTTTCAGCTCAAAGATTGGAAGATGACTCAGAGATAGTAGTTAGTCATGGTGAAAAGGAGATGTTAAAAAAAAAATAAAAATAAGTAAACAAACGTTTAACCAAATTGGGATTTGGCAACAAAAGACACAAAAACAGGAAGACTGAAGAATCCACCACCAA
>NW_015114429.1:80042-81154 GCF_001443285.1 Poecilia latipinna | reverse complement strand
CTGAAGAATCCACCACCAAATAGAACTTAACTGCCCTCAAAGCAGTTTCAATCAAAAGGTCTCCTTCATTAGACAAAGAAATCTGGTGAATGAAAACAGCCCTACAGCCGTTAAGAATAGGCTTCCTATGCAAATAACAGCCAATCAACCTCACTGAACCCCTGGCTCGTCTTGCAGATTTTAAAGCAGGGTTTCGGATACTTATCAACCGGCATTTTGTTCTAACCGTGCTGCAGTCAGCTGTTTGTCTGCGCTGTTTATCTGTCGGTAATGAGGGGCTCCGCAGCTGCAATCACACTGCCTCTTATTGTGTTTGTGCAGAGCACAAGAGATCTTTGTTGGCTGGATCAGTTTGAATCACATCGGGGATTTTCATAAAAGCCTTTGACATCTGGACCAGTGGCAGTGGGGCTTTGTCTGTGCCTCCAATTTGAGTAATGGGCTCTCACGTCGCTCTACAATGGCATACTGGCACGGTGAGATGGAGGATCTGTTGTCAGCACCAAACCTACAAGCTCATTCAGTTTAATATGCAACTGGAAACAAATGGCTCAACATATTCATAAACTATTGGACTTCGGCTGGGGAGAGGGAACATTAATTTGGTACCGCTATGCATGCTGCAATTGTGCTCACATGAATCACAATATTGTTTGGAGTCTCATATTGATTCTGACTCCTTGGAGACTAATTTGAGTGATAAAAAGCCAGTAAATTGAGTGAGATTTTTTCGAATTTCTTTCTGACTTGTTTTATATAACATGTCTCGGCTTTGAGTCTCCAGAACGTCGCTGGTGGCATTGCGGCAGTTAGAAATATTGGCCAAGACTGTATGCACAAGCAAGACTTTTGATTTTGGCTTTTTACGTTCTCGCAGAGTACAGATGTTAGGCATAAATATATAAACATTAAAGAAAATATAAGGATTAAAAGGAACAGTATGTATAAGTATATACATCATATTTGTACATACTGAAAATAAAAGAAAAGGGATAAGAGAGGAAAATAAATTTCCTTTTTGTTTAACACCACAGTAGCTGACTACTCAGGCTATAAGGTGTTTGCGTTCAAAGAGATAAGATTGGAGAAGAAATCTTTATGTTTTTGCAAAC
>NW_015114429.1:72612-73900 GCF_001443285.1 Poecilia latipinna | reverse complement strand
ACATACTGAAAATAAAAGAAAAGGGATAAGAGAGGAAAATAAATTTCCTTTTTGTTTAACACCACAGTAGCTGACTACTCAGGCTATAAGGTGTTTGCGTTCAAAGAGATAAGATTGGAGAAGAAATCTTTATGTTTTTGCAAACAGTGCTGCCAACCAGAAGGTAAAAGCACAAGCAGTTTGTGTTCAGGATGTGTGGGGTCTGCAGGAAAGTCAGCTGCTTTTTTCCTGATCCTATACCCGGACGGGTCGGGAAGGTCAACCCTGATCATCCTCTCTGTAAAACTCGGTTGTTCATTGCAGTTTGGACTTGTCCCGTCCTGCTTTGTGGATGAGCTAAACCACGCAGTGACAAATAAGAACAGGACAGGTTGGCAGTGCAGTGCAGATGTCAAGGAGACCGCCTTGCAGCCATCTAACTTCTGAAACTTTTTTTTTCTACATTTTGATACCGTACAATAGTAAATTTCCGTTGTTTTGTTTGGAATGTTACAAAGTAGTCCGTAATTGTAATGTGGAAAGAAGAAATGTTTTTAAACATTTTCCTAAAAAAAAAATAAATAAATAAATAAATAAAAATCTGAAAAACATATGCCATGCATTTTTTCCCCCACTCTTTGTATTCTGACCCCTGAAAGTAAAATAATATGCAATCAATTGCCTTCAGAACTCGCCTGCTTAGTAGCTGTGTATAATTTAATGTCAGTTGTTCTTTGAGAGCCTCAGAGGTTTGGTAAAATGAATGACAAAAGCAGAGCCGTGTGGGCTAGACCACGCAGGGTAAAGAAAACCTTTTATTTCTTGCATTAAGAAAAAAGGGACACCTACAAAATCCCACCCATATTTCTCTCAAATCTCTCAGGCATGTCTCCACTCGTGATTCCAGCACACGTGCTAACCGTCCCTCCTTGCAAATCAGACCATTTACAAACCCATCACTTCATGTGTACTTATCTACTTCACACCATTCCATTTAGGCCTTTAACTTGGCTCCAAAGTCCAGTTTTCAGTGAGTACATTAAAGTTTGAAATTTTGAGCTGCAACAAAAAGTTATGCAATTAAGGGAATATTCATGCTTTGTTTAATTTTTTTTTTTTTTTTTTTTTTTTTTTAGCTTGACACTTGCTCTGAACCGATCCCACAGTAAAGGCGAAACAGCAGCACATTCTTCAGAGACGCACTATGCCCTAGGTTTTTACTTTTATGTTGAGGAAACCACTCTGGAGCAAGATAATGAGCCACGACCCATCTCAAAGCTATGTGGGAACTGCATGCAGAGCAACAAAG
>NW_015114429.1:65867-68379 GCF_001443285.1 Poecilia latipinna | reverse complement strand
TCCAAAGTCCAGTTTTCAGTGAGTACATTAAAGTTTGAAATTTTGAGCTGCAACAAAAAGTTATGCAATTAAGGGAATATTCATGCTTTGCTTAAGTTTTTTTTTTTTTTTTTTTAGCTTGACACTTGCTCTGAACCGATCCCACAGTAAAGGCGAAACAGCAGCACATTCTTCAGAGACGCACTATGCCCTAGGTTTTTACTTTTATGTTGAGGAAACCACTCTGGAGCAAGATAATGAGCCACGACCCATCTCAAAGCTATGTGGGAACTGCATGCAGAGCAACAAAGGCCAAGATGTGCCAATGTAATGGACTGTCCTGCTCACTCCTCTGCTCTTTCACCCTGGATTAACTAAAAACTGGTTATCTGGTACATAAAACCACAACTGAGAAGCTTTTAAAATATTGATCAAACCATTGTTGGTTAGTGTTCATCGCATGCATTTTTATTTTATTTTCTTTTGCAGATCTCTTATTTTTTTCTTAGAAGTATAACAGATATTTTTCGACTGAAAGACTTGCTAACTTTAAGATGTTTTTTTAGAAAAACCAAAAGTTACATTCTTTATGCAAATTGTTTTCTCTTTGTCTGTTTCAATGTAATATTTTTCCAATAAAAAAGGCGTTTCATTGTTTTAACTATTTTGTATAAGACTGAATTTATTGTATTGCAACTGCAGCTTAATTTAACAAATACTTTCAACTGACACATATTGAAAGTATGAGTCAATACCCATACTTATAATAAATTCATTTTAGTCAGCATGTAGGACATATTGAAGCAATTAGTCATTACAAATTGTAGCCAAACCTACTTTGTCTCCTTGGTAGCAAACTTCATAAATAGAAATGTTTGGGAGATTTTCTACTGGATTTATGCCTGTACTTTGACTGGACCGTTAGTATAGCTTTGTTGAATTTGTAATCAACTCTGACTAGCTTCCTTGAATGGTGGTATGGTGTGGGTTCAGCTTTGACCAGGTTACTTTCTGCCACATATTTGCAGTCTGTGCCAGAGTGCAAACAGGATTTTTTTTTTCTTCCAACATATTTATTCTAGTCACTTTTTCCAAAAAGCCGAGGATTGTAATGTGCACGAGAAATCTATACAAACCTCTGAGGCCTTTACAGATCAGTTGTATTTAGGGTATGTTAAAGATCCCAAAAATTTATTTAGGGGTATGAGAGTGAAGGAACCTGAATACAGATGCATGCCACATTTTACCGTTCTATTATTATTATCTATTATTATTTTCATTTGACTTCGCAACTATGGCCTGCTTCATGTCAGTATGTAACAAAACATTTGTAACTTGAAAATATGTAAAATGTTCAATAGGTATGGATACTTTTACAAGACACTGTAGTCTTATCTTTTCTACCTCTAATAGAAACAAAAAAACACATAATAAACACTCAAAGGACAGGTTTTACTGCAAAGTTTGTTTGGCCTTTAAATGTAGCTTTTAAGAGGGATTACTACTGATGCGATCCAGAGGAAAAAAGGACTCCTCTTTCCTCCTGCGACTCAATAAAACCAACTTGATGAAGATCTATGATCAATAGAGCCACTTAGCATGTGATTGAGTAAGACACACTTGGTCTCACTCCATTTCTCCCTCGACCTCTCGCTTTTTTGTTCTTCAACTGACCGTCCCTCCCACGCCACAGAAAGACACCACCGCCCACACAGCTGAACGCAGAATGATAAACATTTCACACCTTCTACATGGTACAGAGTATCTGTGTAGTAAGGTCTGTGGTTGAGCTCCCATCATTGTAGCTGCTGATCTATGAAGCAGCCCCAACTATATTAGATGTGCGACAGAGTTACAAATTTAAAGTTAGTGCCTAACGCTGCCGGGTTTGACACTCGGGGGATGCATACCTCCTCTGCACAATTTGCTACTGTAAATACAAACTGAAATGACGCCTCAATACTGTTATGATTATGAAGAAAATTATTTAAAACAAGTTCAAAGAAAGACAATTAGGTGTGTAGCTAATTTGAAATGAAGCTGTAGGATTAAAAGAAAATCTTCATCTTCCCCAGGATTTTTGTTAATAATCTCAGTTTGAAAATGCATTTATTCAAGCATGTGCGTAATCAAAAATCAGGTGGTTCAATGTAGTAGCTCTAAAGGCCAAAAACAAGGAATGCTAATTTAAATTAATAAATTAATTGCTGTCAGTAGGCCTGCCATGAGAAATGTTACTAGCCGAATAATAGTCCCAGAAATGATTGTGATGAACAATAATATTGTCATTTAGAGACCAATGTTAACTGCTAGTTAACTGCTAGTTAACATCGGTCATAAAAATGGCATAACAATGCAAATACACCCTCTACAAGATAAATAAGCTAATTTCTAAAAAAAAAAAAAAAAAAAAAAAATTAAAAACTGAAACTGAAAAACATTTAAAACACCCAAAAAATAAAAACAAAAAAAAAAAAAATTAAAAACTGAAACTGAAAAACATTTAAAACACCCAAAAAATAAAAACAAAAAA
>NW_015114429.1:22947-62735 GCF_001443285.1 Poecilia latipinna | reverse complement strand
AAATTTGCAGGAAAAAAAAAAAAAAAAAAAAAAAAAAAGTAAAAGGGTAAACGTACCGTGTACTGGGTGTCAAATATTTTTCAAAATGCTGGCTTTTCAATTGGACTAAAGGGCAGCATGTCTTCTGTGATTAAGCAAACAGTCTTAGTGCAAAGTATTTTGCAGTAGCCTTTTGTGTTTTGTTGACAAAACACCTCAGCGATTGTGGACTGTCAGTAGTTCAGAAACAGTCCATGTGGTGTATAAGATATATATAATAAGTAAGGCCAAAAAGACTCTCTCACTTCCAAGCCCTTCTAGCTTTAAGCTTTTGTCAAATGTCTCAATTGGAACCATTGGGACTGCTTTTGTCTTGAATTCCTTCTATGTTTCACGCGTTACGATATCAGTCATTTCCTCAAACAACAGAACAGACACAGCTATTCTAACCAAAAATAACAGCGCTACAAGAGAAAAACTTGCACCGTGTGATGATGACAAGAACTACCATACAGTTTTCCAACTGAGTAACAGGATGCTCTGTGAAAGTCAGTGCGCCCCACTTATCCTTAAACAAATACACACTGCAATGTAAGATACTTCTTTGCTTTGAGAAGAAGAACTTCATGAGCCCAAAGCACCAGTGGAGGAGATCAACAGCTTGGTACTAAGATAATCTCCAGAGAGCGGTGTCTTTCATATCTCACAGTTTCTACTTCTAAGTGCTGTTCCCAAGTGAAGTTAAAATGTAGCCTCATGTACTTAAAATGCTGAATTGAATTTAATGCAGCATTCCAAGCCAGCATCTCTACGCCAGACTATATGCTTGAAACAGTCTAAAAATCCACCAGCACATTTTTGTATCTTTGCCAGGTGTAGCTCTGTTACCTTTTACACAACAGACAGACAATCTGTCAGACGAATCGACACTTTTTTTCAATCTTTAAAATGCTTTACTGAGCAACAGTGGCGGCTTTTTACAGTCATCCACAAGACTTTTCAGCATTTCATGTAAAGTTAACACTACTTCCAATGTGTCCCAAAAAACAAATATTTGTCAGGGCGAATAATTGAATTTTAGTCAACTGTGACGTCCAGTTGAGGGGAGGCCGAAATGATAGGGGGGCAGTTCTGAGCTCCTTCGGAACAACATGCAACAAGTGCGTCTTGCAAAATTTTAATTTAAAAACAAACATCTAATCGGACCTTTTATTATTATTATTATTATTATTATTATTATTATTTTTTTTTTTTGCTGTTATAATGTTGAAAAGAATGGGATTGATTAAGGTACAATGAAAAGGTTCTAAAACAACAGCTTAAAATCAAAATTTAAACATAAACATCTATTTTGGGTTCGTATATCTGTACATCTGACTCCAGAGAAGTCAGCGCCTCACCAGTCTTAAACCTCACAGTGCTCAACGTTATGTTATATCAAAAGCCTTCGCAGCCCGATGATGGAACTGACAGCGGTTATGAAGTCTACTTTCTGATGTTGAAAAATCAAGATTCTCAATTTCCTTTTGTGTTGACTTCAAAGAGAGTTTAGGGGTTATTGCTATGCCATTCATCTCACATTTTACAATCTCCCAGGTTATAAAATTTTCCTTTTGAGGGACAACTAAAAGAAGCTTTATAGTTTCATTATTTGCATAGCACACCAATTTTTTTCTGTTAATGCCCATTTCGCAATGTACTGCTGCCTTTTATGTTTTGAGGTCTCGTTCCTAAAAGGTTCATTCTTGTCAGACAGGATAAAAAAATTGCACCACAGCTCCTCATTTTGTGTTGTGATATGTGTAGCTGCCTAAAAGGAACGCAAAGGGACAATGTGATTTATTCCAGTGTCAATAACTAATGTAAGTTATTGCATTTCAGGTAGCAGTGTAGTGGGTGTTTCTTTTCTTTTCCTCCTTTCAGAAGATGGGTGAGGAGGACTCAGTGTTTAAACCTTTGTTGAAGAACATCTCTGCACAATATAGTGTCAAACATTTTCTAATAATTTCAAAACAATTCATGTTTGATCCAACAGTTTTGCAGATTTTATTAAAATGGTTCTTAAAATTTAACCGAACCTCCAAAATTATTCCTAAATCATTTTCTTGTGATGCTTGTTCAATATTATTCCTGTTAATACGGACATGCAAGAGCCATTATTGAATAGTAAACGCACGTAGCTTTCTTTGTATTAAGGGTTAAGCTGGAGTAGTTTGGCCATGCTGACATTTTTAGTAAGCTGTTGTTCAATTTTCCACTGACTACAACACTGCTTTTACCTGACACGTGAATGCGAGTGTCATCAGTATATATGTGCAGAAAAGCTTAAGATCAAATTTCAGGACGATTATTAATGTCGAGGCTAAAAAGGATGAGACTTACAATAGTTTCTGGAGGGATCGGCTGTTTAGATTTTGAGAAAATAAGAACTACTCTGACTGATGACGACAGTCTTTTGAATGTGACTGACTCCAAGACAGTAATTGTTCTGAAAATCAAAACATGAAAGTTTTGAGATTAGCAAATTATGGCCTTTTTTATGTTAGTCCTTTGTCAAGTGATTGTTTAATCTGTTCAAGCAACAAACATATGGTGGCCTTCATCGCCAAATGAATTTCCCATTCGTAACTATAAGTACAGGAGTGATATTTGGATTTGGTCACATTTCTGTAACATCTAAGATGTAAGCACATTATAAAAGAAACAGAATTACCAAAAAAAAAAACTGACCAACAAGCTACACCTGCATTTCTACCCTTCAGAGTTATGTAAAATGTGCAAAGAATTCTTTGGAACATATATATGCAAGATTTGCAGCTATCACTACCAAGCCAACCACAACCTTTTTTCTTTTTTTTTTTTAAACCAGTCAGCTCTTTTCACAACTCTGCTGACAGCACTGCCCTGATTCATCTCTATTCTCTTTGAGTCAAGTCCTTTCTACAAGTTATCAAGTTACAAAAAAGAGCCGAAGCACCTCTGACCTCTTGCAATGCATACTTAGACCTCAGGGTGCAGGACTCTGTGTAAACTCTTTTTCCAAGTGAAGGTCTCACGCATGTTGGACTCTAACGCAGAGAGCAGCAGCCGAGTTCATTTTTAGCTCATCCTCATCTGCATCCTAATTCTGCTTTTAATGCGGAAAAGCGAGTGCGCAGAGCTGGAGAAGATTTATTTATTCCCATATTACTTGGTTAAACAGATCATGGCACTGGCAGCTGCCACCTCAGCGGAGCAGTGATCTGGGTGAGGAGGAAAGAAGTCTAATAAACTCTGCACAGTGAGCTCCCCAAGTTGTAAAATGAGAACAAAGGAGAACTCTCAGCAGGGTGTTTGGTTGGAGAGTGATATGAAGAAGGAGGAGGGAAAAAAATGGAGAGTAGACTTGGAGAGACCCTCAGGGTTGACTGTGGGCCCATCTTTAATTGGCAGGCCAGTGTGCGCCTGGATGACCACCAAGTGGGACTAGCAGAGATGACCAGAGGGCAGAGTATGCATACCACCACATGGCACTCACTTCCTCCCAAACCACCATCCCTTCCTTTCCCGAGTCTTCCCTCAGTCCCACAGGCAATTCCATCTGTTTCTGTTGTTCCTCGGCTCTCAATAAGACGGACCGACTAGGGCGGCTGCGGTGCCAAGCAAATTCAGACAGGACAGGTGCCAAGCCCTGCAAATATAGAATACTTGGAAGAGGATCCGATTGACCCAGTGGGGTAATATCCAACTTCAATTAAGCCTCAGGTTACATTTGCCATCATTATGAGCTTGATGGGTCAACAAATGAAGTCTTAATATGTGGAAAACTTCGAGGCTAGCTTGTATCACTACGGGTTACACTGCATCACACATTTATGGCTTTACAATTAAAACCTAAACAATACAAGCAGTCTTCTCTTATCGGAAGTTAAAGGCTCTTGAATGGATCATACTGGCCTCATTCAAACGAAGCAGCAAAAAAAAAAAAAAAAAAAAAAGGACACTACAGTACTTTCCAACTTCCCTCCCCATCTGGAGGAACGGGTGTGTGTATTTCCCGGCTGCAAACAACGTTCACTGTCCAAGGGCATGGTGACTGTCTATTATTGAGTGTTTATTCAACTCCAGAGGAGCAGACAAAACAGGGTGTCAGAAGAATTGTTTGGAGAAGTCTGTTTGGATTGTAAAGCCAAACAATGCCGGATGGCTACGTGACCTACAAAAGTGAAGATCCTTCACATTTGTGTCTCAGATGATTAATAGTCATGTAAGAGCTAATAATTATTATAAAGGAACCAAGACAGGCGTTTAGTGACCTCAGTATGATGTCCCTACATACCTTTGTTTGCTTGTTTTTAAGGAAATTTCATATTGATTTTGAAAAATCTATTTATATCATTTCTATCCATTAGGAGGAATGATTGTTACTCATGTGGCTTTGTTTATAAGGTATAGTTCACTGGCAAAAAAAAGTACAATGCGAAAGCAAACCGCACCAAATGACATAAATAAAGTTCACTGGGGTACTGTGACGGCACAGGGCTTAAGCGCAACCCACATATGGAGGACTTGTTGCAGGTTCGATTGTCGGCCTGGCAACCTTTACAGCATGTCTTCATTACCCACTTCCCTGTCAATTCACTATCAAATGAAGGCCACTAAGCTTTAGACCTTAAAAAACATAATAAAGTCCACTTTTGGTTTGTACCAAAAAAGTGGACCAAAGGACATTCTCTGTGCGAATAAAAAATTGTAATCTTGTACT
Organism: Poecilia latipinna; assembly: GCF_001443285.1. NCBI lineage: Eukaryota > Metazoa > Chordata > Actinopteri > Cyprinodontiformes > Poeciliidae > Poecilia > Poecilia latipinna. Next base: position 58,012 of record NW_015114429.1, on the reverse strand, counting down.
GCATGTATTAAATATTATCCTCTTAGCAGCTGAATAAATAAAACATACTGGTAGAAAAGAAGTACAGGCATCTTATTTTCTTCACTTGGTATCTCTAAGTAACACTACAAAAATGCATTTTGGCTAATTTACCCTTTATTTAACATGATACAGTATGGTCAATAGTTCCTCAACCGTGGGCGGACAGTTGAGAAATAAAATCAACAATTAGCTGATCTTACCTCCAGAGTACCAAAGGATTAATTTGTCTCAATTAATGCCACACTCAGACAGAACCATCAAATCGTCAATTCCAAGGTGAACTGGGAAACAAAAGGATTTGCAAAGGTTTTCTTTAAAGAATGGTAGTGAGAAAAAAAGCTTAAATTGTATTGAAGGGGGAAAAAACAACAAAATACCACAACAGATTTTCATCTTTAGTCATCCTATACACGTCAGATCTTTTGTTTAAATTGGCAGGATCTAAGTAAGCAACAAGGTATCTGTAATAAGTTCTTCTATGATTCGATTGTCCCGAGAGCAGCAATGAATTGCCCGTATTTATGTCTGACATTAACTTGTAATTTTTAAAAACATACTATTTTGCTTTAGTTGTGAAAACTGACTTAGTCCGTGGTTAAAACGGCAGTCTCATGGCCAAATGACAGCAGATGGACCTTGTCCCAGACAAGCAAATGAATACAGAAGCACGTTTGTCTTACAGGGTTAGCAAGCAGATAGGCATCATGACAATCTTGCCATTGGAGGATGATCTTTATAAATGTTGATACAGCTTGAAACTGAGCATGATTTTTCATTTCTCCTTCTTGTCAATGCATACAACTTTCATGATCATGTTTAATATGCATTGCATTGTGAACAACATCATGGGGGTTTTCCGTGTTGGGGGGTCCACCCCAGCTGAATGGAGAACAAGGACTGAACTGCACACACACTGAACAAAGGAGACTGGTAAAAACTTTTGACTCTCAGAATACACAGTATTCACCCCATTTTCTGACAGCTCCCAGGAAGCAGGGAGTTCCTCACAGCTGACATCCCTGCTACGTCAGAGAGCTTCAAAACCGGATAGGAACCATTGTTCTCTTTGCCTGCTGCTCCAAACAGGGTGCATTGGGGAGGGCATGATGAAAATCTTGATCTTGCTGGCCAAGTAAGACTGCATCTTCAAAGGAAATCTTGATTCCAAAGCAAAGTACAACTTTCTATCTGCAAAAATGACACAGAGTCTCCACAAAGTAGTTTACCTTCTACCGCCCTGAGCAAAGATGGCATTGAAACCACGACTCTATGTGCTGAGTGAGTGCACATGTACTTGGCAACACACCCCACTGCAACCACTAGACCAAGAGCGGCCGCTGTGCAACTCATTGGTTCATCTGACTGGCTCCATCGTTAATCAGACAGGGTCACATTAGGAGATTGTGTCTGTGCAGAGAAGATTTGTTTGAGATCCGTCTTCTACCTTCTTGGAGCCATGAGATATGCTGGCAAACTTTTAGGCCAAGAAATATACTAACTGACTTGTGCAGTGATACGCCTTTAAGCATAGGGTTAGGGTTATATGGATAATTGTCCTTTTATTGACAGACCAGCAAATGTTGCTTCGATGTGCTGTTAAAGACAAGGCCTTCACACTTTTCCATTTCATAGAAGAAAAAAAAAAACATATGCTGTTTTGAAATACTTGCAAACATAAACAATAAAACAATATCAACCCATGACTCCCACTAAACAGCAATAGATGAATGTACACTTATATGGCATTAATATGCCATGTTAAGGCAGCTCTGGGGATAATTGCTGCTTCTCTTGTTTATATAACAAAATTATATGCCATTAAATTTTGCATATGCCATTAACTTTAGCCTACTGTTCCATAGGAATGTCTCACTATCACTACTACCATGCACTGAGATGAGTGTACGTGAACAATGTTCACTTTATTGGAAAATTGGGACACGTTAAGTCATAAATCTATCCGACCTTGGAGTCAAAATTAAAAAAAAAAAAAAATCTGGAGAACATGTCCATTCAGTTTAGTCATGCATTTTTTTGTCTCTCCTTGGTAGAAAGAACGTTATTACTGTAATGCATTTATTAAGATATAGGTAGAATGGTTATTGCCGTTAGTAATGGATGTTTCCCTCTTTACCGGCTAATTTCAGAGAGTGAAAGAATGCTTCTAATTTAAACATTCCACCATAGTGCCTTGGGTGATTCTGTCTATGTCTAGCCTGAGGGCAATACATGAGCTCATGCATTTTTCACACCTGGAAGACAGATGAGGACCACATGGGCAGAGTGCGAGCAATTTCTCCAAACAGCACAGGTAGCGCAGTGTGCTGGATTCATACCTTTACTGCCAGAAAAGAATTAAAGTTCCTTCGACTGTAAAAAAAAACAAAACAAAAAAGAAACAAACAAACAAAAAATCATAAAAGAAAGCAGGAGAGCTCTTGTGGAGGGTTTGGGGGGGAGAAGAAGCACCGAGAGGATATAACAAGATATTAGATGAGAAAGGGGGATGCAAGGGGATGACGGGGATGGAAGGAAAAGCATGCCTGTAGCGGAAAAAAGGAACCAAACCAGCTCATTACTGACCCAAGCAACGGGAGAAGAAGATGGAGAGAAATAAAAAAAAGTTGCAGAGATTATTTAAGAAAGGAAAGAAGAGATGGACACAGCGGATGAAGAGAAATGTATTTTGGATTTGGTATTCTTGTATGGTAGCAAGTCATTGTTAGGGCAATTTCGTCAACACTGTGACAGCAACATATTTTGCATTGCATTGTCATACATACTGTTCCCAGGTCAGGTCAGCGTGCCCTGTTAGAGGATACTGTAGGATTCTCTAATGAGTGGCAGACCTTCCGAATCCAAAACAGGCTCCTCACTTATATAGGGAAACAGATGAAAGAAGAATCTTACCGTCATCCAACGACGAGACAAAACATCGCCACAAACAAATGTTACATTTCTGTCTCTCTCTTTGACAAAAAGTACATTTCTTTTTCTTTTCTTTCTTTCAAAAACCTGGTTTCTCAGTCTTTTTTACCCTCTCATATTTCCCATCTTTGCTAGAACATAACAAGCTCACTGACTCCCACTCCATCTGCACCAGTGCTGTCCTGTTTTTTTTATGGGGTGACAAATTAGCCCGACAGAGAGCCGCGGAGTCACTGCTGCGTAGTAAACAAGACGCTCGCCTGAGTGGAAAAATACACTGTAAGGAGCTGCCACCGCTCTCTGTGCTACTTCCTGTATGCCCTCCGCTCTCAAACTCCCCTTCTGGCCAGAGGAGCGCACCCATTGCTTCCACATGGCTCGAGCCCAGCAGGAACAGCTATGGTGCAATGAGCCACAGCTTAACACCATCTCAAATACTGACAGTGTGATTGCCGCTTAGGATATGAAGCAGAATGGTGACTAGTGGAGCCAAAATGACAAGTCAACAGGCCCGAGAGTGGGTGATTGCTGCATAATGAAACTAATATTTTCTGTCAGTTTTGAAGTTTAACAGGAAATAGAGTTTAACTTGCTCTCAGAAAAAAACAAAAAACAAAAAAAAAAACAGGCATAGTAGAACATATCATTTGAAGTGGATTCCTCTTTAAGGCTGAATTTGTAGAAGTCCTCGCATTTTTTATTGAATCGGTTACTGATATACACTTTCGCAGGAGCAGTGTGCATACAATTTATTTCACTGCTGCACATGTTTAGACGTTTAAGGGGTCACCGATACAATTTATGCCTTCAAAATCAGAAAACTAATCGTGAGCTTCAGTAGACCGTAGCTGAAGCAGGTGTGTCATGCATTTTCTTGGGATATTTTATGAGACTAACCGACAATAATGCCTCGGTATACCTTGATGAAGGGGAACTGGCATGTCCAAGTCACACCATTTTACTTAGACAATAATTACTTAGTATGTTCCTCATTAAAATATTGAGTGTATTTCCCTGTTGCCTGAACGCTTATCATAAAGCAATTTTCTTTAAGGTTTGAGAACATACTCAGAATTTCCCACACAATGTCACACCAGAAGCTTTTGCCTTGTATGTCCTACTTGGAGAAACAAATTACAGCTCAGTTAAAAAAAAAAAAAACAACAACAAATGATAAGTAAACAAAAAGCCATTTATTGGTGTCCTAATGAAAAACAGCCTTCAGGGAATCAGTAATATGTTACAGTTAAATAGGAGTCACACCAATCCTTCTTTTGGTAAAATCCTAATTAGTCTGGGGGGATATATATATATATATATATATATATATATATATATATATATATATATATATATATATATATATAACATTGCTTTTACACTGTTACACTGGAATTGGATCAAACATAAAAATAAATTCAGTGGTTCATCCCACATGGCGTGGCTAAAGGAAGGATTAATTAAAACCAGGAGCTATTAGTTATGTGTGACCCAGCCAAGAATAATCGGAGCCTATTCAACAGAGATCCAACCGCAGAGGCTAAATGATGGTCTTCATTAATCATTACAGCATCAGCTACAACACCAGGCTATGGCTTTAGTCTTTATTAATGGTAGACCTCTTAGACTCCCTCTGTTTCCGGTCAGGATGCAGTGCTGCAGGAGGCATAGATCAAAACCTAGAATGCCATTGAGAGCAACAAAGTGATCCCCAGGAATAAGATGAAAAATACTAATTAAAACCATGGAACTAATGTATCCAACAAGAGTAATTAAGTTTTGAAACAGCTTCATAATGAAATATTAAAAAAAAGTAGTAATTTATACAGGCATTGAGATTTTATTTGTTAATTTCCAGGCCACGATTCAGAGCGTAGAGTACATCCCTGTCAGCAAATTGGGATCTTTTATACATTGTTTTGTCCTTTAATCACGTTTCGCTTGGGAACTGGAAATTATTCCCATGATTAAAAATTGTGTTTGGTTATGAGTTAATTAATTTAGGGATAACAGAAATGGCTGACATTTAAAGCATTCTTAAAAGTCACTTTTGCTTCTGAAAAGTGAAAGGAATCAGTTTTTTGTAAAACACACGGGATGGTTATTTTCCCCCAGGCACCATATTCGTCTTCTTACGGTGAAGATTACAGCATATTTCTTTGTTCAAGTTGAAACATTTCAAACCAGCCCCGATAGGTCTTTGCCTCGGAGGGCGATTGTGCACCTGCTCACCTTCATTCATGCCTGCAAGTCAACTTTCTGTTCCATCAAACCACTCCTAAATGGTGCTTTGTGTTGTATAATTCAACAAAAGGGCAGCATTTATCACATGTTGCAATAGAGTCAACTCGGGCAGGTTTCTATGAGCGGAGAACAATTGGAAGGTGGAAAATAGAAAAGCCAGAGTGGCCTAAAGCAGAGTGATTACAGAGTGATTTCAGTGTAGAGCAGAAATTGCTTGTGTTGCACACATTGCATGTGTGCATGCGTGTGTTTACAAGCAGCACATACAAAAATACAACAACAAAAAAACTTAATTTCTTACCTAAAAGTTTTAGATTCATTTTCATTAAAGTTTGGGAACAAGCATGGTTCTTGACATGTATATTGTTTTCTTCTTTCCTGATCTGCTAATAAAAACACTTCAAAATTTATTCAGATTTTTTTGGCTGTGAAAAAAGCTAACTCTATGCTAAAGATGAAAATAGGACCTTTAACAACTATTAGAATGTTAGAGTTGCTGTTCCTATTTTGCCCACGACACCAAAGCAAAGTTCCAATCCTACGTCTAAATCCTAATTAGTATCTTCAGTTTGGAAATACTGGATGTGAATCTGTCCAACTCTGAGCTGGTGAACATTCCATGCCAAGTAAAGGCTGCAAACGTTGGCGCTGACGCTAACCTCACTCTCAAAATTGCCAACAAGTAGTTTGCAAAGCAGACGTCCGTGTTTGCGTTCACACTTTACTGTTACAACTAAAAGATGTACATTTTAATTACAAACATACGTAAGTGAACTGAAGGCTTTATTATCTTCTTTAAAGAAGTCTAACACTGATTTAAACCGAGGCGTAAGGCCTGCAATCTGTAGTGAGGCATCACAGATCAATGGGGCCACTTCCTCAAGGAAACACACAGAGTGACATGTGAGGAAGAAGGGGATCAGTCTAAAGGGCCTAAGGGTGACGAAAAAGAAAATAAATTCTCAACCAGTCTCAACTATGAGACTGGCTGAGAATTAAATGGTTAAACCATTCCTTTGATAACATCAGCAGAAAAAAAAAAAAAAAAACTCCTCTCCTTTCGCTACTAGAGACATGGACTTCCATATATTTTCTCTCAGTTTGGCTTCTAAAACGAATTTCATTTTCTACTCTGTTTTTCTATCATCCGTCTCATCTACTCATTCATTGTTTTCCGCTTATTCCAGGTCGTTTTATGGCATCGCTATCTCTCTCCGCACCAAAAAAGCAAATTCAGTCCCACAATACGTCTTCTGGGTCTGCACAGGGGATCTCCTAATTTCAGTCATTTTATCCAAGATCTGATTCTTTTGGTCATCATCCAGATCTAATCACTGCAGGGGGGTCAGAATGCCAACGACTGACTGATACCAAGATTAATACCTTGCTTTTGATCTCAACACTTTCTTCACCAATAATGATCGGAGCAGCACCCACCTTACTGCAAATGAGCCCCCAAGACATCTAACCTTCTCCTTCTCAATCCTACAATCATCTGTGCACAAAACACTAATGCACTTCGACATCTTCTCTGGTAGAGACTCTCTGGTATACAATTGAATGGAGTAGCATACCTTTTTTTTTCCATTTAAGAAACACGCGCCTCTAGCGTCAGAAGCTGACATCCGTCCAAGGCCACTTTACACTCTCCTTCAAAACGCGTCATTATGCCCATGAATTGAGGGCACCAACAGAACCGCATCGTCTGGAAAAGGAACTGTGCCACTGTTTCATGGCCAGGATGAAAACCAAGTTTTTTCCTTTCTGTTTAGGACTTTAGGCTTACAGAGTGGGTGTTTCCTTCTTCCATTGTTATTAGGCATATCATCAAAAGACAGCTTTTTTTTAATACAAGAAAAAAAAATCACATATTTGAACAATACAATGCAATCCTCAAATCAAAATTAGTCTAACCACATTATTAAGCCAGGCACATTCTCACTTTGTTCATTTTAGTTTCTGTCCAGCCAAGTAAATGTTGAGTGTAAAACATTTAGGTCGATAATTCCTGCCATATAGAAGCAAATGTCAGGGGAGTAAAAAGGAAGACGTCAATTGCTTCCTTGGTTTGGTTCTAGCCAATCCACAATAATATATCTTTTTTTTTTTTTTTATGTTACGTAAATATTGTCAGACTTTAAGCAACTTTTTTTCTTGAAGTTCTTAAGAGTTCAGAATGCGGATTTATCCAATGATTGTGGTTTGGAAGAAGTTCTAAAAATAAACGTGGTGTTTGCAGGTAAAATTCTGCTCAAACATTGAAAGTAGGGCACATTCTTTTGCAATCCCATCGCTCTAATCCCAGTGTTTTTCACTGTACCCTACAGCCACTAAAACTTCTACTTGCAGTTTTGCTCTACGACTGTAAAACAGGTGTACCAGCAGAGAACAACAGAAACCCCTGTACTTTACAAAAAATAAAAAATAAATAAATAAAAACACACATTTTCTTAATCTTGCCGGGAAAAAAAAAAAAAAAAAAAAAAAAAAAAAACTCATGTAGCTACCAGCTAATCTGTGCATGGATTTCATCCAGTGAATACGGAAGCTGCGAGGGAGATGTAATTTTATGCAAGGTACGCTCCTTCTCCTCGTCTTGTCTCGTCGTTCATCCCTGACTAAATAAAAAGACACACAGGGCTCCTTCACAGCAGGTGCTTTCCCCTCTCACCTCCCCAGCACCCACCCACACACTCTAGCCTCATCACTCCACCCACATCACAGCGAGCACACAGGAGGCCTGTGCTCCCCCTCAGTGTTAAGACGCAACACTTTGTTACAGCTCTATTAGCTAACTAATCTGAAAGAACTTTACTCTATTAGCCCCTTAAGACTCCTGCCAAGGCCCTTTTCATCCTTTATGGATTCAGTAGTTGTGCAGACTCCCACTCCTTCTGCCTCCTTTCCTCCTCCTCCTCCTGCTTGTGCCTGTCTGAATCCCTCAATCCCTCCATCTTGCATGCTTGCTTGCACCTCCTCGTTCACTGAAGCCTGGCGGCACTTGCAGGGCGCCAGCAGAGACGAGCGAACGCACACGTAAACAGGAGGAATTGCACACAGCTCACACGAGTCTCCGCTCAGCCGAGGTCCACTGCGGGCCAAATGAGCAACAGAACAGGCCATGTATGAAGAACTGAATGGCAAGGAAACACACAGTAGGGACCTTGGGGTTGCAGGGAAAGGCTCCTCTGACAGATACTCAAACGTACAGGTGTGAACTAATAGCCCCGCTGACACATACTGTTTGCTTGCCTTGCAAGGTTTCCACTCAATTTTTTATTTTTTATTTTTTTCAATTCTTCCTCCTAACACTTAACCCTCCACAACCTGGAGACAACACACTCTGTCTGAAAGGTCTCTGCGTGATACTGGAAGTTGTAATAAAGACAGTCCGTGTCATGACATGATCTTTTGAAAAATAACTATCATGCATTCCAAAGGTCATACTTCTTTTGGACAAGTCAATCAACACACTGTTTCACATGCAGCCATGTCAGAGTTACATCTCTGGCAGGAAGGTGTTTGGAATCGGGCATAAAAAAAATGTAAAGAAATGCAATTTGGTGGGAGCCTTTAAAGGTCATGTACCATCATTTTTCCAACTTCTTTCTCAGGCTTTTCCATCACTATATGTAATTCCCATGTCCAAAATTGAGACCTATATGAATAAAAAGGGCATGAAAGACAAAAAAGAGAGCACAAGGTAGCCAAGAACATCAGCAAGTAAATGCTACTATTGGAACGGTGTTCCTTTTGGAATTCTGAACTTGGACATTGATGCGTAATACAACTTCCATCCAGAGAAAAAGTAGGGATTGCCAAGTCCCCAGTTCCCATTTCAGTTCAGAAAGTCAAACTGTGTATCATTTACATAATTTATCCAATGACCAGGATTCTGGTTCTGATGTGCAGTGGTACTCTGAATCCCATGAATGTCAGCATTCCCGTTCCTTCTACCAAATATGTCACCAGGACCCTTTGTGTTGGGGGACATGCAAAGATTGTGCGTCTCTTTTCTTCACATCTTCAGCCCGTGTTTCACTTGTGAGGGTTTTGTTATGCAGCTGTCAAACTACTCCTGACACAAACTGCCAGGTCACATGACCTCTTTTAGTTTGTTTTCTTACAAAATCTGTTGTTTGGTCCTAAGAAGACACACACACACACATCTTCATCCAAATGTTCTCTCCTTCGTTTGGCTCAGACACAGACATTGTTGCAGTTAATTATCTTTAAGCATGCTTGGAAAAACAGTGGTAGGAGGCTTTTTCTTTTAATAATCAACAGACATTTATTTTTTCTTATTCACAAATGTTATGTACACAAAGAAAAACCACAGTGACCTTGATGGTCTGACTGTTGACTCACCATTGTAGCTATTCATCATAACTTGTCTGTCAGCTAAGGGTTGTCGTTTCCCTTGAAGCCAAGTTTCTAATTGTTACATGGAGCCTTGGGCAACCTGTGTTTCCAACAGAGATTCCTTTAGGTGGGTTAGGTAAGTCACTTCTGCTTGTCTACGACAACTACTTCTATATCCGTTTAGTTTCTAGAGTTCACTCATCTGCCTAGATCATCTTTGAAGCAAGGAAGTTTTCACTCCATACTTTTGTTTTTTGTTGACTCTTTTGTTAGAAATTCAGTTGTCATGAGAGAGAAGGTTTTCTTTTTTTTTTTTTTATTCCAAGATGTTAGAGATGTTTCAAATGTTAGAAATGTACATTTGAAACTAACTTATTTCCTCTTAAAAATAATGGAAAGGCTGGATGTGATTTATTTTTTGTACTGTTTGAAAAGCTCAATGCAAAGTCACTTGATGAAGAAGTAACAAAAAGGAGAGAGCTAGAAGAAGTGCAAATATTACCAGTTTCCACTAAAAACAATAAAAACAGACAACTTGAGGCCAAAAGAAAATAAAACCTTTTTTTCTTTTTTTTTCATGACTGTACACCACAGAGGAGGTAATGGACAACTGACAGCCGGCCTCACTTAGAGCTATCCCTGAAGTCCTGAGTGAACAACCGGGCTGGCTGACACTGCCGAGGTCCGACAGATTCTCTTTCATAGCAGCCAAAGACAAACACGGCATGTCTGTCTGCTCTATCAGTCCAGCTGAACACTGACAGTATTAGTCAGGCACCTCCTGCTCAGCGCCTCCTCCCATAACTTACTGTGTGGGGTAGTTTCTGATCATGGCTGTCAATCACATCCTACAGCCTCTTGTCTCACTGATAACAGAGGAAAAGTGTCAGTCAGTCAGTCTAAGAGAGCATGGAGGGATCCCATCGGAGTTCTGTCAGTATAAGATTAAAAAGGCTAATTTGTGGCTGTTAGTTGAAACATTATATTAATGGACTAGATTTTCCTGTTAGCTGAGGGTGTGTTGTGGTCTTATAAGCACCTGTGACTGGAGGATCACGAGCACAGATAGTGATAGATGTGATAGAGATAGATCGGATAGATCTGAAAGGGAATTTTGGTTAAAAGGAATAAAACCAGTGGGTTTCAGATTGGGTTGGACAATAAATCAATAAAAATACATATTGTGACATGTGATCAATATCAATAGATAATACATCTGAAAGACTTTTCAATAATGTTACTGACCGCCGATCAAGAACCAAAAAAGAATTCGGGGGAGATGAAGGCACATGAAAACGCCTTAGCCGCTCAACTTCTCATGGCCAGCTAATCAAGTTAGGTGGTGTGAGCTAACTCACTAACTCTTTGGTTACCTAGCAACAATCTGATGAGCAACATGCATGGTTTAAGGTTTCTGCACCGTGCCTCATAACTGTTTAAAGATGAAAAAAAAAAAAAATGTCGTGGAGTGAAAGGGGAAAACAAGAATAATAGCTCCAGAGGAAATTGTGGATAAAAGTTTGGCAGTATTTAAGATATTTAAAACAGAAAACTAAGAGTTTCCTCCAGTGTATTATAAGCCTGGCGGGCCACCAGGCTTTACTTGCCACCCCACCAGGCGAAGCGTCTTTTGTTTGTTTTATTTTATTTCTTTTTATACACTAGTAACAATGACAGTAAAGATGGATGAAGCCAGATTTATAGTTAACACATTGATGACACCAAGACCGTTGGGGTTAGCAGGTTTTCTGGGGTTAATAATAATTATCGATATTGACTGACATGAAAAACTCACATCATTAAATGTTTTTCAACCTCAGTCACTTGTAAAGGAAGAAGGAAGACGGTAAAACTCTGCAACTGAATCTGCACACCTCCCCTTCGAGACTTTCAGCTAATAATTTTCAGTTTATGTTTACACACAGGATCTCACTTTGCCTGTACGACTAAAGTTTATCGGCGAGAATGTCAGAGCAAATAAGTCATGCAAGTCACAAGAAGAGAAAAATATGCCTCAAAAGAATTCTTACATTTTCAACTTGAGACTCTAAAATATGAACATATGAGTGAGGTTAACAATATAGGGTTAGGGGTGAAACAATAAATCAACTGGAGACCAGATGTGGTCACCTTTTAGGTGATTTGTAAGTAAATGCAGCTGGTGTTAGTCAGCAGGGCCGCTTTCAAAAACAGCTTCTTTTAAAACACTGATCCATACTGATCCTGCCCATTACTTTTTTTTATAGTTTTACTTAATTATAATTTCTCACCATTAACCACTCTTATCACCTTTTAAATAATTTGAAAACAAATATTGGTATAATGTAATGCAAGCAATTATCCCCCTTCTGTACATAGGTTCTTAATGAAGGAAACTCAATTTTTTTTGTAATTAATATTATAAAGGTGTTAAATATTGACCCAAACGAAGGGTGCTGCCTAACTTCTATGGAGACGCATCAACCCTCCATCCATCGGCCACTTCAGCAGATTATGTTAAAAGTTCTGCTAACTTGGAACCAAGAGGGGTTTCAGGAGAAATCAGGGAAGCTAAATCAATTACTTATTTATGCTTTTTTTTTATTTATGTATTTTTTTAACTTTTTACCTTTATCAGTTATTTAACATGCCAAATTTTTAAATGTTTGCAGATTATTGGAAAAGATTTTTTTTTTTTTTTTTTTTTTTCAAATCAAACCTCAAACAGAACTAGAAACTAAAGCCATGTAAAAACTTGATCAGGTGTTAATAGTCTATTATAAATTAAATGCAGTATTTTTTTTCCCAATAAATTAGCCATTAGAGCTTAATAGAAATTGCAACCCCCATTACCTTGTTGTATGGCTTGGACAAAAAAACATAAAAATAAAAAAAAAGCAAATAAAAGGAACAAGTTTACTTTCCACTATTAAACCTGTAAAATAGAATAACTTCCAGCTGTGAATCTGCTTTACGCCGTTATTCTCTAAAGCTGTAGAAGCTGTTTTAACACAATCAAACCTAGCAATCCGGTGTCAACTACAGAAGCAATTATTCCAGACACTGGGGTAATTTCTTTGCAGCTGAGATAAAACTGCCAAAACATGTCTTCTTTGAGTGGTTATAGCAAGAGTTTTATATGTTGTGGGTGTGAGCATAATGAGACAACCAGACTGTCAAGAACGTCAGTTAACAGAATGTCATACTATTTGGAAGTGAAACTGTCATGGAGGGAGCATTTAAGAGTTCCATTAGTAAAACAGGAAAAGTCGCAACAGATATTTTGTTAGGAATGAACCACATGTTGATCGATTTAGGATTTCCAGTTAAACATAGAAAGGCAGAAGCCTTCCACATCGAGGTGTCGGCATGACAATTCGGCCATGAGCAGAGCTTTGAGAAAGTATCTGTGTCTTTCAATCATCGCAAACTAGAATATATACAAACGCCATTTTCAGTCTCTACGTGTGCGTAACTGGTGGAGGTATGCTCTAAAACAATTTTCACACTTGTTTGTAAAAAGGTTTGTTAACCGTGAATCATTTTACTTTCACATCACAATTACCTTTTCAAATCGTACAATAGAATATATTAAAGGTTTTTGTTGAAACATAAAAAGAAATTGTGAAAAAAGACAAGAGGCATGACAGCTTTTTGCGAGGGTCTTTAAATGGAAAAGAATTTAAATATGAAAGGACCAAGGCAATAAATTAGAATATTATTCAAGAGCTAATTTCTTTCACTAACTCAATTCACTAAGTGAAACACATTATATAGATTATACGAAGACCATTCCTTAAATATGATTTTCATAAAGCTAATGAATATATGACATTTAGATCAATGAAAGAAACATTTTCTATATTCTGCTTAAAGGTTATGAAAGGTACTTTTAATCTGAGAAATAAGCCTCATCAGAATGCATCCTCTAGTTTATTGAGCATGACTGCGTATCTTTAATATTTATTATCTGTAATATTTACTTTTCCTTTGACGGAACTTTTAGCTGCAGTGAATGAAATAATCACTAAATGTCAGGTGCACAAGATTGTTGCAGCTTTTATCAGCTGTCATTATCCACACATTACTCCTGTAAATTCCTCAGTGTACTAAACCCAATTAGGAGAATGACCTCTTTTCACAGAAGGAAAATATTTTTTACCTTGCACTGCAATTTTATGAAGACATTGGGTAAATACGTAAAAAGTTGTACTTAATATAAATGTTATTGAATTTGTAAAAAGCTCCAGAACTCCAGAAAAAGCTCCAGAGCTAGCTGGAAAAACAACAAAAAAGCAACATATCGCAGTTAAAAAAATAAAAGGGATCATTATTTTTTTTTAAAGGCATAGCAGCAGCAGCTGTTAAAACACATATTCCGACTTCTGCAACCAGCTGAAAGTAATAGGTTTTCATGTGTTTCAAATTTTAAGGGTGCAACTTTTTACATGGTCTGCCGAGACTTTATTCATCTGTTTTCTGTATCCATCAGTGATGCTTGCTCAGTTCCACAGGGAGGTCATGTGTGTGTGCAGTGTCAGGAGGACTCTCAGGTCTGCACTGCTGTGCGTGGTCTCCTTTTTCTTTTTCTTTTCTTTTTTTTTTTACCTTAACTTCTTCTTTTTTATGTTTGTCTCATGAATATGAATGTGCATGTGTGTGTGAGTAAGAATCACATGGGGGTGAGAAACAGACAACCTTCTGCATGGTTGTTAATGTGGATCTGCAATTTTCCAAAGGGAAGACTGAGCCACAGTAATAATACCAATAATGTTCTACGTAATTCTATTGTATTCTATATGGATAGAGACCCAATATCTATGTGTCAATCCCTAAAAAAATTGGTGTGGGTGTGAGGGTCTCATTTTTACCAAGGGTTCTTATTTGCATCATAAACTGATTTTTTGTGTCAATTGAGTCAGCATAAATTGCACAAATGGTTCAATATACAAAACTGAACAAAAAAAAAAACAAAAAAAACTGAAAACATACAAAGAATCACAATTTAAAATGGCTATATCTTTTGGAACAATTTTTGTATTAATGCGTGGAGAATTGAACTTTGAGAAGCAAAAAGTTTCTACAGAAGTCTAAGCACACTTGAACCCACTTCTCTGAGATTCTGTTTTCAGCAACCCATGCTGAGATTGCAGGCAGGGAGGCAACCTGCAAACTAACGCAAAAACCGGTGGGAGTCAGCCAATTAGGTTTACTTCAAACAAATATAAGCAATCAAGCTCAGACTTTCCAGAAACTAAATATTCAGTCGGAGCAGAGTGACTTAGCTATAAAAGTGTGAACGCCGTTTTGTCTTTGCTTGTCGTCTTTCTCAGGTGCCAAAGAACCTTTGCTACGGATGAGGCGCAGTTAGCATCTGGTGTTTCCACTCTGTCTCAGTTTTTCCATTTGTCATTCTGCTGTAAAAGCCCCTAACCGTCTCCCCCACAAGACAAAAAAAAACACAAACAACAGACCACTCTTTCTCTCTTTTGTTTAAATATAGCCCCCACACTGAGCATAAATATTTGAAAGCCCCGAACGTGGAATTCGCAAATGACCACATGAACACCGCAAGATTATTTGAAGTCATTGGAGAGAACATCTTTTCACAAGCTTCGAAATCGGCAAGTTTTAAATCATTCACAAACTGGATTTTCCTCCTTTACGGTCAGTGAGAACAACAACAGAGTATGATTGCATTTAATGGTTAGAAGCCCATTTGAGTAGACTCCAGCTGGGGGAGTTTGGCAGTCTGCTTGACTGTGATACACGGCCGCTCTACAGTCCTGTCAATTTATGAGAGTCTTTAAGACCAGAAGGTAAGGTAAATTTACAGATGATAGTGGCATTAGCCACACTTCTGGTCCACCCTACTTTGATCACCAGCAAGAAGTGTCTTCTGAAAATGACAACTGCTGAGAACTGTGAAAAATGCCACATATGTTTATTTATTTTTTATTTCTCTCTCTCTAAATAGTCCTGGCAGCTGCGCCTCCAAATCTTTTGCCTACTTTAACTGTCACGCAATAGCTGCAGTGATGTACTGCAATGCCTGCCCTACATTCACGTGTCGTCTATTGTTGAGCACTAACAACTAGGGCCCTCCTCCTTAATATGCCACTCAGACGAATGTAAAAATATGTCCGGCCCTCTTCATAAGCACCTTGCTTTACTTCACACGGTGCTTCTGCAAACGCGATAAACCAGGAGAGAAAATGAAGAGAATGGAAAACTAAAGAAATAGAGTCAGAGGGAGAACAAAAAAAACTGTGCCTCTTGAACACAGCAATTAATCTATTAGTCGCAGTGAATCAATACTCTCTGCCCAGCTTGGCAGGCTGACAGCTCTCAGGTGTAATTAAAATTGTAGCTATTGACAAATCAAGATGGATGGAGCACTTCTTGGCCGCTCTGCTTGGCTTTGTGGGAGTGATTCACGTGCAAGTGTGCACATATTTGTTTCTGGGTGTGCTATCTAAAGCAGAAGTGTCCTTGAGTTGAAGTCAAGCACAAGTGATGCCACGGGTCATAGCCCAGCATCCGGACCGCCATCTCACGGCGTCACCTTCCATTATCTCCGGGTTATTCCCATTAAATCAACTGCTAAGAGTGCTAAGTGATTTGGTCATGTGTGAAGTGCATCCATGCAAATGATAATCAAGATGTTAATGCAACTAATCTACATGTGGGGATCTGTTTGAATGTTATAGGTGTGAGGAAGGTTGCGAAAATCCTGCCGAGGAAGGAAATGAGAGACGGAAGTGTCAGACCAAATCCTTTGATTAGCCTGCAGTTAATTGGCAATGCTGATATATCGCCTTTCGTTTGTTTCTCCTGCATGACTTTGTCTGTCTTTTCTCTGACATTTGTGAAGCGCATCATCTGACAAGATCATCTCGCAGAGGTTGGTGTTTACATGAAGCTTGACAGGAGTCAGAAGGAGCTCTTCAGAAGCACCATCATGCATGTTCGTGATCAATCCACGAATATCAGTTAAGAACATTCCTCTTAGAAATGTAAGACGCCTTTCTTCTGGCGAAGGAATGATGCCTTAAATCTCTTGAGAGTTGGCTTCAAAGACAGAGGGAAACGTGGAAGGATGGAACAATATTTTCTCGATTTAGGAACCATTTTCAAAACAGGGTCAGAGTCCTATTAAACAGAAGATAAAATATGAATTTTATACAACACAAGACATAAGTCAACGTTTGCCCCTGATGTTCCACGGAAGTTCAACTTTTATCCTTTAAATCATTCTGTAGTCACTAATTATCACTTGGGAAAACAAGTCATACAGTATTATTATTTCCAAAACTATTTCAAAGTTTTCCGGCTTTTAAGATGAGGTCTTCATCACCAGTTATGGTAAATGTTTCTAGAAATTAGACGAGCCTCTCTCTCTGTCATGTCACGACCTTTTCTGGTCGTGACATGACAAGAAAAGGTGAAAGGCTATGAAAATTGTACATGTCACTATATCCATCTCAATAATTGCTGCGTGACATTTCCAAGTCGGACTGGCTACTTGCAGTGAGGAATGGGACATTTGACATGCTCATTCTACGAACGCAAACCTTCCCCGTAGATTTCCTTCCTTCAAATGGCAAATCTCCCCTTCACGTTGTCTGACACCTTCAACTTTGGACAGCTGGTTCATTTTTCTCATTAACTGTTGGCATTAAAGTGAGTAAACAAGGAGGTTAGCAGATTAAAAAATATGGCTGGCGCTTTGAAAAGAAATTCAGCTGAGATTACTTTAGATGCAGCTGTCTTATGTGGGGGGATTAGGGAACCTCCTGAATCAAAATGTGAAAGCGCTAGAAGGCATGAACATATTCCGATCTCGGCAAACGACTGGGTCTGAGACATCGCGTCTGAAAATAGAAAACAATTTCAAACCCAAATGAATAAACATAGTAATTTCTTCCATAATGTCTGAGTAATAGCTCATAGCATCAAGGGTATCCACCGAATGCATCTGGATGCTGGAAGCAGGAAAAGTCTCACAGTTCTCTTCATTCTGCTTTTGTTATGCAGAGCAAAAAAAAAAAAAAAAAAATGTGTTCTCTCATCAAACCAAAGCGTCACACAAATCAAAGTTAAAGCAATTACAATCTTATTCCACCCTTTCAAATGGCAACAGCTGTTTCCTTTGGTCAGAATTGCAGCATAATTGCACATGGTAGCATATGGTTATGGCTGATTAATCCTACTGGGGGTGAAGGCCCCATTATTCCTAGATGGGATGGGTAAATAGGCAGCAGAACCAAGTGTTGGATAGAAGTGTAATGGGATGGCAAGAAAGGGAATGGGCCTTTGATGAGATGTCTGTTAAAGATCGTCAGAATCGATCAGGCTCTCTACCATCCCCTTATAAGCCATTAAAACCGATCTGGTTGTCATCCAGGTTCTCCAAGATGGAATCATGACAATCTATTGCCAAACTGCGCAGAAAATACTGCCAGTATATCATGAATTTCTCTTAAGGCACAAAGCTAATGGTTCTGGAAATGTTTTAATCCACTTTCCTTTGCGATTTGAGTTGACATTTTCTGCTCACGTCACTCCAGAGCAACTTAAAGCTCCAGTAAAGCCCACTGTGTCGTAATATGTTGGAGGTGTGAGTGTTAAGACTGCTTACTGCTCTGTTGGCTTAAACTGACCAGCATTTCTCTACACAGCTACAATTATACAGCACTCTGTCACACTAAAAACCTCCCAAAAGGGACAATTATAGAGTTCAGAGGTGGTTCTCAAAGCCACCAGTCATTCTCGGCACAAAATGCCTGGCAATCTAAGGCTTACTCTCATTTCCATCTCGCCAAATGAGGGATCATGACGGTAAACAACCCTTGAGTGATGCTTCCCATTTGCGTGCTTTAGTATGCTTAATGTTCCACCTAAAGGGCTGAAGTATGCACTTGCATTCCGAGTAATGCAGAGGTCGGTGCGGAGACACAACTGCACAGTAGATTTGGAGTAACGATGTTACAAACTGGCCACTGGATACCAGAGGTCAATTTGTTCCTCAGGTTGAAATTCATCTAAAAAAAACAAAAACAAAACACTGACAGATACTTTATAGTTGTAGCAAAATGTATCGCCCTTCATGTGTGTTGTCAGTCAGCTGTCTATCATGGGAGAAAATTGCACTAACTGAATTTTTCCCCGGCTTTAAATATACAAATTCAGCTCTTACAGACTCTTTCTGAAACAAAACACAATACTTGATACTAGTGTGAGACCTTTGAGCCATCTTTCATTCCTTTTTAGGTCACCCAGACACACATTTGGCTACAACCTACAAAATGACTATATCCGTTATTAAAATAAATAGACTTCTTATTCTTGAAGACGACAAACTGGGTGACTTTATAGGTAATATCAATTTAAAGGCTTTGTCTTAGTTCAAAGACAGGTCAATACTGAGCAGAAAGGTTAATACTGACAACAATAAATATTGTTTTTGCATTTGAACTACAATTAGCAACGTACTTTCTTCATGCATTTGCTTAGGTCTTCCATGATTTTCTGCGTCTGCGGGGAAAAATATATATTTTAAACTGTGCTCATTATTGTACAGTTGAAGAACTTTGTAAGTCAAAACTTCAAAATCTAAACTCAATTGATAATCTGGGAGTTGTGTGGCTCAGTTATGGGAAGTTGGTGAACCAAGTCCAAGGGCTATTAATGTCCAATAATTGTTCAATTAAAAACACCAGTGCCAAATAAATAAATAAATAAAACATTCATGGCAAGACATGCAATTACATGTGCTTTAACAGTTATCAATTCTGCCTGAGTTTCATCTATATTTTCCAAAAAAATTGAAGTACTTTTAGTCTGCATATGTGCACAGTCAGTTTGGCACAGTGTAGAGGGAGAGAGTTGGATACAAATGCGCACCACGCTTAAAAAAATAAAAATAAAATAATAATAATAATAATAATACTCAAAAATTATGGACTGTAGAATGTCTAATGCCTAATGAAAATGCTGACAATTAAACACTGCAGTAGACAAGCTGGCTTCAATATATTACCTGCCAAATGCAACCAATTATCATGGTTGTGTCCTTAGTTGACTCAGTGCTGCTGATATTCTCTGTAAAAAAGGATTCAGAAAGGCTCCATATGTATTACATTAAGATCTGGTAGCATGAAGGACATTGGTTTGGCTTACCTCAGCAGCATATATATTAGCCACAGTAATGTGACAGTAAAAGTGAAATGTTCCATTAGAAATACTTAGCTCACCTTTCATAAAAAAAAAAAAAACAATATCAGACTTGGTTAGCATAAAGCAAATGGCATTGCCTTTCTACTGATGAAAGGCTAACAATAAAAATGTGGGATTCTCCTAACAAAACTGAGAGCTGTAAATAAATGTACACAGAGAATGAAGCTTCGTCTTCAGAAGAGCATTCTTCAAAAGGAAAAAGATCCCTCTCTTACCCAAAAGAAAACTGTAATGGATGTACACAGATGCAAGCCGCAAATGGCATCGTAATCGCAGAGCAGGTGATCCAGCTTGTCCAAGTAAATGAAGCAATGCGCCCACAAATGATCAAACAGGCTGTTTAAGTGCGTGACGGGGAAAAGGAAAAGAATCAGCAATCCGATCTATTTGGGTCAGGGTCCTAATTAGGATGTATGGCAGAGCAGCGAAATCTGCTTTCACCACAAAAGTCCAAAGAGAACCAAGGGGGATGACATGTTTATTTTTATTGTTGTTTTTTTGTTTTTAAATGTACTGACATGAAGCCCAGATTGTTTTGAGTCCAGCAGGTCATTCGCTAACTCTGACCCTGGTCGATTTTAGAGCACAGTGACAATTCCCAGGAAGCCGTACTGACCTCTTTTCTCAGCCTCAGAGACCACATTAATATCCATGCAAAGACAAACAGGACAGCTCTGCCAAACACTAACCAGACCTCTTTGTGTCATGTTCCAGGCAGCCGAGCATAAAAATGAGTGGAGTTTAAAAGGGACTGTTCATGGCCAAGTTTGCCTAAGTACTTAAGTTCTTACTCTGGTCAAACTCCCCGGGCTGCGGAACTTTTAGGGGAGAAAAAATTAACGATAAAATGGAGCAGTTTTAAATCTGCTTCCTTTCACATCAGGCTGCCCGTTTTGAAGTTATGGAAGCTTCTGGCACTTCTGCGAGCTGGACTGGTTGAAAATGTTCAAATCAAAGTTTACAAAATGTACCATGGGCTGAATGAAAAAAGAAAAAAAAAAAAAAAAACTGGCTGGTAAGGCAATAAGTGTGAAATGAAGTCAACGAGCAGATACAGATGGAATGGTGTACAGGTTACCTTGCTGTAACCTCTGAGGAGACAAGAGCTTCTCGTGGCACCAATTGTATTTTATGACTAAGTTAAAGTGACCTCATCTTAATTTGTTGCAGTAAAGTATTTGAGACATACAAAAGTTACAAATTATACAAAAAAAAAGCCTTAATACCCCCAAAAAGCAGCTACTTTACATGAGGTAAATCTTGCTTTTTAACACATTTTTGCAGTTCATATCATGAACATAATATGTTATTTTTATTCTAGCTTGTTTGGGTCCTAAGTCATACCCATAATCATCTTGTCAATGCACTAAACAGAAATCCCACCGGCAGACTGTTTTAGGCAGGGTGATGGAGCAGCTGCTGAGATTGAGATCAGCTTGGCATTGATTGGTGGTTGGTGGGGGTTATGCAGAACATGCTGCTTCAGGTCCCAGTGAAACATGCAATACAATACAATTAGTTCACCCACAGAGGCATGTATTTCAAAGGATGTCAGATGTGGTGATAAGATTTCTTTTGTCACCATGCTCAAAACCAAAATACACAAAATAAAACTTAAACGTGGGAAAACGATGCTGTTACTAAATAATTGGTAATACGAACAGCTAAAACGGACCAAATTATCGCAGCAAAATTAGAATGCTGTAATCTGAATTGGAGCACTGAAGCCGTCCTGCCTTTTTCTGCAAGTTTAGCTCTAGGTTTAGTTGTTCTAGTTAGGAGACTGGACTAGTATCCTAAACACCAAGGCTCCGCAGGTATTTAAAAAGTCGGTTTCAAAAATCACTGAATTGTAGAGTAACAGCACATCTTCTCCTGCCTGCTTTTGTGAAATGTTACTCAGCTGTGTGTGTGTTGTCTACAGTGAAGGAGATGCTGTGTTGTAATTTCATTGGAGAGCTCATTTCTAAAATGTTTCACGCCTGCCATGCGAGTCCATCCAGGTGTTTTGTGGCAAACATGAGAAGGTCCTTTCCGACTGCTTTAGGTTTTCTTCAGTCTTTGGCCATTTTTGCTCACTGTTCTGGGATCCTTTGTGACCTCCTGGATGAGTTGTTGATTCACTCTTGGAGTAACTTTGGTAGGTCGGCCTTTTCTGGGAAGGTTTCTTTCAAGGGTATCAAAATCTCATAGTACCCTAGTCTATGTCTATGTGATTTACTGCTTACATTTGCAGACAGCTATATTTAGAGATCAAACTCAACAAGCGGCTACATGAGACGTTATTATATTTCACCTTAAACACAAAGTGGACTATCATCTGAATTAGACAATGCAAAATGGCATAACAAATTACATAAGCTCCTATTTGGGAGTGTGTTTTGGCATAGATTAAACGTTAATTAGGTTTAAGACAGAGACGCTTTACACAAATTCACACACTTCTATTCTTGCATCTGTTCTCATCTTAGACATTTACACAGCTGACGCAACATCTTCACACAGGAAAAAAAAAAAACGGAGAAAAACAGAGGAAATCAGAGGCAAGATGAGCTTAACACCCTTTTGCCACACACATTCGAATAATTGATAAGAGCCAGGTTTATGCACATACACAATGAGGCACATATTTAAACGACCCTTTTTGCAGCCACATGAATAGCAGCGGGGCATACATGTAGTACTAAAAGAGCAGGTTGATTATGAACCGTTTCTTTCATATCGGAGAATGTGAAAAAGAGGATTTGAACAGTGTTAACAGCAATCAGTAGTTGGAAGTTTACTCATGTGGTCTTCAGATTCTTTCATCCTGGGGCTTCGCCTCTGGCCTGTGCCAAACTAAGCAGGGAACACACACCAGTCAAGTGATTAGAGAACAAACGTAGGGAATGTGTCAGATCAAAAGCATGTATATTTTTAACACCAAGATGAGGATGTCGCTGAGAATCTGTCAATATGTTGACACCTTCCACCTCCTGCTCTTCCTTCACTCTGTCACATAATCGCACTTTGGTAAGTGGCATTTCCTACTCTGGCACATCTGTAGTTAAAATCAATCTTTCACATAAGTGTTCACCTTTTTTTCTGTTGGATTTGTTGTAATTAATCTTCATTTCAACGGCAAAAGCGCACCACATTTTCTCCATACACAGGGCACATTGTGTGCGTCCCATCAATTCCCGTGTGTCAGCTGGCACCGATAACACGCACCGAACACATCCTGTTGAAGTGCAACAAAACAGAACAGATCACCAGACTTCAGCTGAGAATAGTTTTATCACAAGTTTACGTGCTTCTGAACAGAGCAGGTTTTAAAAGGTAATTCCATCCACTAACCAGATGCAGACAGAGTTGTTGTTTTTGTTTTTTTTTTTTTCATTTTCAAAGTAAATATTAGGAGGTGTATTTCTTCACGCCTTTTTGACAACACTGGCGTGCCAAGAAATAGGCTGTTCATTTTTAGGATGCCTTCACAGAGGAAAAACAACCACTCTTTTCAACATCCTACAAAATCTATCAGCTCTAGCTTGAACGTATCCAACCCTGCTTCAAATTCTAAACAACAAAGCCGAGCCACTTCACAAGTCCCAGGTCATTGATTCACCGGTAAGAGCTAAATACGCTGCCGCAATAACAAAAAGCAACACGACGCACTCTACAAAGACCTTCTAGTTCATTTTATGTCTCAGCAGGACGTGCTTCCAGTTTGAAGGCATTTCTTATTAGTCAAAAACACATTCCATAAGTGTCTTTGCATTTCTGTCACGTGTTATGAAAACAGATGAATTGATCAGAAATTTGTGATCGTTTTTTTTTTTTTTTTTGAGTTGGCCATACAGATTTTAGACAGTTCTAATCTCTTTATGACGTTTGCTACGGTCATAAAGAGATGCACAGCAATCAACACATTCTGTCCAGGCCTTTCCTTTTGTGTGCATTCAATAAATATTTGCAGCACTGTAAAAATCCCTGCACTGTTATCTCTGATTTTAGTTTGTATATTTATGTGTTTGAGAAAAATTTTAATAATTTATTGATAAAAGCTGTTCTCACAAATTCAAAACAGAAATTGACATATGTTCAACAGTAAGAAACCGTTTTCAGACTTCAAATTATACAAAAAAAAAAAAAACATGGCTTTTTTTTTTTTTTTTTGTTTCTCTCTTTTGAACAGCAATCGTGTTTTAATGTAGGAAGAGGTCAGAAATCAGAACTTGGTGGAATAACCCTGAATTCACCCTACATTTCAAACAGAGAAGTGTCCTCGAGCACAAATTTAACAGACATAGGAATGCAATGGCTATTATGCATGCAGAGACTTTGAGTTCAGCAAGGAAAATGCAGTATAATATTTTTATGTAAAAATAATTGTAAAAATATTTTTTACATGCTTGTTGAAACTGTCACTATGTGGTGACAATTGGATAGAAGAAAATAATCAAGCTCCTCCGCCTTCTCCCAGTGCTCCCCTTTCTAAATAAAAACAACCAGCCAGAGCAGGAGGTGAGTCTTAGTGCTGTCAATCACCCTTTACGTGGCACTTCATGTGGTCTTAACACACTACAACAACATGGTGACAGTTTTAGCCGATATGTAAAATATGTAACATATTCTGTTTAGAAAAGTTACACACCGCAACTTTAATTTTGCAGGTAGCAAATGTGTGATTCAAGTTGACTGTGTGAAAAAAAAACAAAAAACAAAGCTTTACTCATGAAGAAAGAAATAATGATTACAGCTACCAAGATGCCTATAGCGTCTTATACTGTTGACTAGCATTAAAGCACTTTTTGTAGATCTGCGCTTACAATATTTTCAAAATTGACATATGTTGAACATATGTTGAACAGGCAGAAGGCTGAGGGGAGCATCCAGAGCATCAGGCTGAGAAACAGTTTCTTTCCTTCACCTGTCAGACTGCTGAACGCAAGCTGCACCTAATTCAGTTTCAACTCATACATTATTTAGACACACACACACTTATATATATATATATATATATATATATATATATATATATATCACAAATTTCTTAATCTTGGACCTTAGTCTGAATTTCATACCACGATAAGCAAAGGCGGTATGACAATAAAACGTCCTTGAATCCTTCAACATTTTCAAATACAGCATGATCCACAATGGAGAAAAGCTAAAACCACACAAAAATATGAAAAACAACAGCTTTGCTCTGTCTGCTCAGCCTTCCTGTTATCCTCTTTGAGTTTCACACATCCTCTTCCAGCCTGAATGATTTGTAGCACAAATAGTTTCTTCACAGACAACATTACATATGCATGGTTCAATTGAGTTTTTTAACAACCTTACTGATACACAGAATAGTTAACTTTAAGTCTTCTTAACTCAATGAAAGCTTTTACACCACCGAGTGTTGTTGTCAGCATGACTTTGTGGCCCTTGCGTATTGAACCCTCACTAATTTGAAAAAATAAAAGATAAAAAACATCTGATTATTATTATTTTTTTTTTTTTCTTTTCCTCAACCAGCCAGTCAGTGGTCAGGTCCAGTTAAGCAGAAAATTGACAGCCAATATTATTGAGCCTTTCTGGTTTTGTATGCAATTTCAAAGCATGGACTGCAATTTCAATTTAGCTCAGAGCATGCATAAAAAAGGTACGAACAGCGACAAGGTCTCAAACTGGAAGTACTCATTGCTGCCTTCACTCAATCTTATTGGGAACTGAGGTCAATATAAAATCAGAACCACTTCAAAGAGCTGTTGAATTGCTTTCCAGTGACAAAAAAATAATAAAGATATTTCTTTGGATTTGCTGCCATACAGGCCTTGGGTGGAAAGATTTCTCCCACTGAATGCAGAACAGTGAAACTGTGGACAACCCTCTGAGAAATCTATCACTGGACTTTGACCATGAGTTTTCCTGCCAGCCCTGAATACTAAAAACGATACGATGTGACCTTTTGCCAAAGCGCTGGCTGTGAGGATCTAGGACAGACCCAAACCACCCCCCACACTCTCTCTTTCTCTTATTTCTAAAAATCATTCCGGTAGCAGACAGCTGCTACAAGGAAACGAGATCCCAAGTCTGTCAATTAGAATGAGTGACAAATCAGGAGATTTGTAGTCTAGAGACATCCACTCACTCCTCTGACTTCACAAATCATTCATCGTCTAACATCAGTGGAATCTTTTTTAGAGGCTTCTCTTATTTTTACTTTGCCCATTTCCACTCGTATAACAAATCAATAATTTGTGTTTAGCATTCCACAGCAAGCAAACAAAGTAGTTCAGATGTAACCTAAGTGAATTTAGAGATTGGCTTTAACAACTTCTGTATACAGCCAATCAATCAATACTCAACATCAGTGGTTGAGACCATGAGATCACAATGATTTATAATTTATTTATTGTCATTATGTACTGAATGTTGCAGTTTAGAGTGGGTGAGATGAGTAAGTTGGTGGTCTTTCTAAGGACCACCCGGACATATAGCTGGAAGTGATAAAGAGGAGCAATGCAAGAGTTTCTGCTTTAAATAAAGGTGAAAAGTGGCTGCCAACAGTCAGAAGTGTGATCTAAATAGGGAAGGACCTGTCAGAGTAGTACTGGTTGAAGAGATGAGGAGAGTTTATGGTCTCCTGCTTAGATTGTCTGAGACCGCCATCTAGCCAACACGATTTCTTGATGCGTAGCTACTGTAGATAAACATTTGTGATATTTTTTATGCAATATCAACTTCAAGTTCTCCATCAGGTCTAACCTGCCAATCCCATAAATCACTATGTTTTTCTATGTGCTGTGACACATGCAAAAAAAAAAAAAAAATGAGGCAAGTTTTTCAATAGATGGAATAGTTTTGAATACAACACAATGAAGGAATTACATTATTATTATTTTTTTTTATTAAACTCAAAAACTCAAGTGTGCCAAAGTACAGATCTGTAGGTTGTGTTTATATGGGGAAACTGGTAGGAGTTTTTAGTTTGGATTACATTCTTGAATAGGAAGAAGATAAAAAACTTTCATCAGTATCTGGCCAGCCGATGACCGATCACAGATAATTAAGAAAATTGTGTTTTTTCTCCAGTTAATTGGTTTGTTTTTCGTTTTATCCAACCGATTTAGTGACAGAAATTGGAAATTGGCTTGACCTACAATTATTACCAATATGTATGACATTTGATAATACTGAACAACTGTCCTGATACAAAAAATAAATTCATATTAATAAAATTACATTTCAGGTCATGCTATGACTCCAGCTTTATGATATAACTAAGATTAAGATTTCTAGGAGTGAGAAACAAACAATGTAGCATTGAGCCACCATACAGTGAGGAAGTGACACCAGAACCTCCTCCACAATGAAGGGACTCGATATTTCTGCACCCAGCATAAAAATGTGCTTTTTTGCTGCTTTAAGTTCATCCTGAAAATCAAATATAGCTGAAATATACAATTGAAACCAATATGGCTGTGGAATAAAGCGCTTTAATAAATGTGTTAACTTCATCTGTAGAGATTCAAGTTCATTGTTATTTTTCTAAAAACATGGTCAGACATCAGAATAAGCTAAAGTTCTTTGAGCGGTTCTCTTTAATTGACTATACTCTGTTTGATGAATCACATCATGAAAGGACAAAATGTCACAAAGATTGCTCCTCTTGGAAATCTGTTTCTCTGAAAGTGCCACACAGGAAATGGCCTCAAATATCTTTGATTGTGTGCCTTACGTTTTTTGTGATAAAAATGCATTCAGTTTTACATTCTTCTAGTCAAGCGCTTCACCCAGACCGCATGTATTCCATTTCTGCAAAGCATTTTCAAACCAATTTCCAAAGAGATTCAAATTTGAGATGTCATTCTTGACTTCTAGTTTTTTTTAATCAGTTTTTTTTTTTTAATGCAAAAGCTAAAAACGGACCATTTATTTGAACATTTGGCCAACCTCCCAAGATGAAAGGGACTTATTCTGAGTGTCACACATCTGACAGAAATGAAGTTCGAACAAAAGTTAAGGTTGAGCTACAACATCTCCATCTAGATCGGTGGGCTTCGAGTGATATAAATGTCAAAGAACAGTCACATGCTATGCTACGTGGTCATGTGCACCAAAAGCACACAACATAATCCTCACTGTGATGATCAACTGGAAAAGAGAGGAGGCCAAAACGTAAACGCTGTGTGAAAAACTAAGTACACCATGCGGCTTCCAGGAATTTGTGGACTGGTGATAAATGCTGATAACCATCTCCATTAAAAGCCAAAGTTTTGGCTTTTTTCTGCACTGGCCACAATGTCAAAAGGACAACTACCAGCAATAATCTTAGAAAACTATTTGTTGCTGCACAGACTCAGACGGGTTCTGAGGTACTTATACCTATTTTGGCTAATGCCAGTTTCTCTTTAGGAATCATGACCAACATAATAAAACAATTTAAACCATTTTTGTTTGCCTTCCAGCAATGAGTGACTTAATTATTTACATTAGGAGCAGCGGTGCTGTTACATGCACTACGTGAGTTTAAGAGCAGCTGTGAAGCAAGGTTATCCTGACAATGCAAAGGAAAGACAACTTGATTCTGTACTTAGCATCTGTTTTAGTATGTGTTCTGCAAAAAAATGGAAGCCTCCGCTTAGATTTCTGCCAAGGTATCAACATGTAATGGAAAATACAATTGCCGGTGCTTTGTGACTTTCTTTTGAAACACCATGCTGATACTCAAGATAGCAAAGTCGGAGTCATCTTCATTTAATAATTGAATTTAAACAAAAGATGTTGTCCCCAGCACGACTTGACAGTGCTACTTAGCAGTCGGAGCCGATCAAGCTGAAAATCTGCCACTACCTGGCACCGAAATACGTCTCTTATTCTCATGATTTTTAACTATTTTAAAGCTATTTAAAATACACCAGTTCTGCAGGAAAAGAGAAAGATTATTCGAAAATAAGAAAAAATTATTTAGTCAACCGTTTCTCTGATTAGAAAACAAGCAATTCAGGGTCAAACGTGAGCTCGTTTGGGAAAAACTGGGACATGCAAGCGGTTAAGAAATTTTGTAAAGAACTGCTCAAAATTACTGTAGCTAAATCATTGTAGCTGGTAAAGGTGCATTTACAAGCATAAAATGATGTGTTTTTAACCCGTAATTGTGTGTTATAAATCAATATCGTTTGGATTTTTATGTTCTTGTACACTTGTAGAATTAAATAGCTGCATAACCTGCTAAAGGCCACTGCATTGTCTTTTTATATTATGTACTAGAACTGAGAGAGGGTGTACTTTATTTTTAATATGACTGTGTTTTCCCCAACTTGACAGTTTAATATGGACCTCCTCTGCTGCTGCTCTGAGCTCTAAAATAGATTTGTTAGTAAAAAACAAAACCAGCCGGCAAGCCCAGCATTGTCTTGGTTTCAACTCATCAAATGAACAGACGTTAAACAGATCTATAGTTATCACTTTAAACAACACATCTGGAGTAAATTTAGACGACGCACAATTTAAGGAAAGCTAAAGGTCGCACTTGTGTCAAAATCCAGACAGAGAGTTTAGGTAAGTGTCTTTGTTTGAAGCACAAAATGCTTTACGGATGTTGATTTGAACATCAAAACCGCTGAGAGTTTCAACTGTACATTTTCCAGCCACGAGACAGGTTCTGAAACATATTTATCAGAGCAAAGACTTTTTTCCTCTTCCCTGCTGCGCACAATTATGATGAGTGACAAGATCCAACATCCAACGTTAAGGCACAGAGGTTCATCTCTCTCTGCTCAACAAGCCCTAAAGGAAGTCTTCATAGCCCTTTGGTCTGATAAAGGCCATTCTCCCGTTGTAAAAAAAAAAAAAAAAAGCTGTTTCAGTGGACCGGTCATTAAAATGTGGCGGGCAGCAGCCGACACATCCGTCCAGAGGCATGCTACTCGCCTCATCATGTTCTTTAATCATAGCGGAAAGAGAGCAGCCCACACCGGGGTCACTTTCAACGAGCCACAATCTGAACGGTCTGAAGAGAGTCCAATTAAATCCAACATTTTCTGACCCAGGAGCGACTATGTAATGGGATCTGAGGGCCATGGCTCGATGGTCCAAGCAGAAGGAAAGTGAGAGTGATTGGCAGCACTTCATCCCTGACGCGATCGGTCACGTGTGTCTTTCCACACCCCTGCCCAGCCAAAAAAGAAAAGAAAGAAAAAAAAAAAAAAGCATACAGTAAAAGCTTTCTACCCAGGCTGAAGTCGTGCACAGCATGTTCTTACTCAGGCTACTTGGTTAAACAAGCATTCATAGGGAACGAGGGCAGGCAGAAGATATCCATCCAGGAGAGAGGCAGCAAGTAGAGATATAGTTACAGAGTGAGAAAAAAACAATAATGTCAGAACTCTTAATCCCTGGGACACCACTAGTTATCAATCTCCTGTAAATGTCAGGCACCGGGATATGGCCTCATGAATGATGGATATCTTCTGTGTCATTTTTTCCTCATCTTTTTCTACATTGTATTATTGAGTGAACCGCAGCCAGAGCCCAAAGTCTATCTTGAAAGGTAATACTCTCTCTTTGCAGTCGAAGCAGCACTTGAATTCCAACTAACCAAGAAGAGGAGACTTGGAAGCACAGAAAACCAAAAAAAAATAAAAAAAAAATAATAATAATAAGAAGAAGAATTTTAATCTCAATGGTGACATGTCAGTGTCACCCAAAAATGTAAAAAAAAAATTAGGGTTCACAACATCTGCAAAAAAAATGACAATGCAACACAGATGTGAAACGACGATATGAAAGAGGTTTCATCTCACACCTCACACTCTTCTCTTCAATCATCATGACCTGACCAATCTTCCTCAATTTTACCTTACTGGTCATAGATCAAGGTTGGGCATAAAAAGTAGAGAAAGACCTTCAAGGTGACAAAACATTGGTTTGTAGTCGTATGCATGGCACATGCAATATTTTCCCCTATCGAAACGTTGCCATTAAAGCAGTCCCTTGCAATTGTGATACTGCATACATTGAAAGTGGGTTTTATGTTCATTTACTGATGCATTTATTGATCAGTTTATTAATTTATTGATGTATTTATTAACATTGGCTCATATATGTACTACTCATTTGGTTAAAATTACTGATCTAATGGGAATTTTATCCACTCTGAGGTTTACAGAGAAAGATTAGAAAATGAAAAAAATATATATATCCATTGAATTGCACTTATGTGATTGAAAATTTTTGATGGGCAGACCCGTTTACGATAACAGGAGTGCAACAGTAGCTACTCATTACATCCAGGGTATGCAGGATACCATATTTGGATGAGCGACATGTTGAACCACGCCATGTACCACTCATGCCACCTTTAAACAGGAAACTGAGGCCACGATCCAAACTACAACAGACTGGAAAAACTTTTCCTGGTCCGGCGGAAAAGTTTTTCCACCGTACCAGGTGGAAAAACACCTGCAACATTTAATATTGACTAAATGTTGCAGCCAATCACGAAGCATTGTTTAAGCACCTCAATTTACCGGACTATTATTGGTGACCATATGTTGATTCCTTCGTGGCCAGTGGACCGATCTACTGATGGCTATACTTCCAGCAGTAAAATGCACCATGTCATAAACTTAAAGTTTATATTCTGTTATTAAAGTGTGCTCCGAAGTCAGCAGATTGTAATCAAACACAGCAGTTTTGGGACGTGGTGGAACGGAAGATTTCCGACACAGATGTGTGGCTGACCAATTTTCAGCGACTGCGCGATCCCATCATTTCCATATGGATCAAGATGTCCGACAAAAGTTCCAGGCCCTCAAGATACTCATCCATCCCTGATTTAGAATCTACATGACTCTATAGAAATTGGCAAGGTGGGACAATTGATAGAAATTTTGTCTTGGAGCAAGAACGTCCTGGTTTTGAATTTCACCATAGGGTCCCTCTGCGTGGGATTCTGCACATGTAAGTTCTCTCTGGGTACTCGGGCTTCCTCATGCAATCCAAAAACATTACGGTTATTTCAGCGGGCTTCTCTAAATTTTCATAATGTATGGGTGTGTCTCTGCGTTGTCCTGTGGTGGACCAGCAACCTGTCCAAGGTGTACCTCTCCTCTTGCCCAATGACCCCGAGATAGACACCACCTACAGGCCATTCCATGGTATACAGGTAAAGAAAGTGGCGTAGCCACAAGAGAGCAACCACAGAACAAATGAATGTGTTTAAGATATTCTCTATGTTAAACTTCTAACCTTACAACCATATATCAACAAAAACAAGTTTTTTCTTGTCATACGCAAAAAAAAAAGCTGTGGATAAAATAAATAAATAAATAAATAAATCCTAGAAACTAACACCTTGCAGGGATGTGACAGCTGCTTTAGAGAAAATGTTGGCAGAGGACTCTCGTCTTGCCCTGTATTCCTGTATTCCCAGTCTCTCCACTGGAATATTACAAGGATTTTAGGCGGGATATTGATCCAACCCTGTCATTATACAAAAAGTATTCTTAATATCGAGAACTTGAGAAAATCATTTACAATTTACACTTAGCAGCTGAATCTTTCTCTGACTTTTCTTTCTTATTTCAAGCGTTTAAGCCCCAATCGCTGTTCATCAGTTGACGGAGCCCGTTCGTAAAGTTTAGAATCCAGTAAATCACAGGAGTGATTAATTACTTAGCACTCATTAATCCGCTTGGTCTTTTAACAAGACGTATTATTAAATCCATTTAAAACTGAGAAAAGTTTATGATTCTTGGAAAAGTGGGTAGAATAAACCTCTCAGAAGGTATGATTTGACCTCAATGAAGTTTGGATATATTTGAAGTCCAGGTTATGAATGATACGAAAAAAAATAAATAAAAAAGTCAGATTTTTATTTTAAAGAGAAGGAGTGCGTGTATGTGGCAAGGGAATTACAGCGCGAGTACAACAACCAAACAACAATGACAGCGTCGGAGCAACTGCGTCTCCACAACGAAAAAGCTTCCACATAGACATCCAGCAGAGCAGTAGGGCTGCACCACACCGGGCCTGATCGGCGCCGCTTCTTACCTTGAGCTGGCGTGGAGTGGATGAGAAAAGGAAGAAATACAATCCATGTGGCGCGCCACATCGATCCGCTCCAGCGCTCCGCCAACATTGTTCCGAGCCGGCCGGAGCGACCAACAAGTGCCAGGCGGACTGGACTCTGATCCCCCCCACCCCCGGCGCTGGAAACCCCGGCGCGGCTCTCCTGCTGCAGCTCTGTGGGTCCCTCTCTGTCTCGCTGTCCGTCGGAGCGCACCAAGCAGAGCGCACAGAACGCGGACACTAGCTGCTGTTCAAATTCGGTCAGACAGTCTGTGTGTTTTTTTTGTTTTTTTGGGGGGGGTTTTTCCTTCTTCTTCTTTTGGACAGTTCGAGTTCGCTCCACTTCCACAGACTAGGTGCGAGACTCGGGATGACGTTTCCTACTGAGCATCCTCTGAGGGTCCAAGTTTGAATCTCTCTCTCTCTCTCTCTCTCTCTCTCTCTGCACCTGTAATGACTGATGGATCGCACACTTTCCCCCTCTCTTTACATCTTCCAGCTTCCTCCTTCCCTTTCCCTGTGCACGCCAAACTTCGCCGGCTCACAGTAACTCCAGAGCAAAGAGCAGACTTTTTTTTCTACCTTCCAGTGCCTCTCTCGTCTTCTCTGAGAAGCTGCGGAGAGGAAGCCAGGGACACACTCCTGCAAAGTTCCTCTTCACGGCTCGCTGTCAAGGTCGCCAGTTCAGTTTGACAACAACGCTGACGAGAAGTTCCGCAGCTCTAGGAGTGGAGGACGAGGGCGGCTGCTGCTGGAGGTGGAAGAGGGAAGCGGGGGAAGCGGGGGGGTGGGGGGTGGGGCACTTCCGCGCAGTCACAGTAATGTGGTCTGTGCCCGGCTGCCGGTTCGTCTCTGTGTGTGTGTGTGTGTGTGTGTGTCGGAGACCGAGGAGGACGAGTCCTGGGTTCTTCATGAGGTAACAGTTGGATCCAACGAACTGGCATCGCAGCGCATGATGCCACCATGCGGTCAAGCGCAAAAACACACCCCACCGGACAACTCAAACATGTGCAAGGACATTTTGAGGCTTTCCGCATCACAGACAAGGTGGAACAAAGAAAAAAAAAATGTTTAAAGAACTTGTTTCCCGTTTGTGTTGCTATGATCACAGCTGGTGGATTTAGAATGCAAATGGTATAGTGTAGCAAACCCGACAGTCATGACTCACTCAACGATGATTCTGTGGGTAGCTGGATCATTAATTGGAAGGGAAATGTTTAAAAACAGTAATTCACTCATTGGTTATCTGAAAAAA
This sequence comes from Poecilia latipinna, assembly GCF_001443285.1. Lineage (NCBI taxonomy): Eukaryota > Metazoa > Chordata > Actinopteri > Cyprinodontiformes > Poeciliidae > Poecilia > Poecilia latipinna. Next base: position 23,937 of record NW_015114429.1, on the reverse strand, counting down.
AACAACAACAAAAAACAGTTGCTTTTCAGTCTGACTGGATGCAGAGCATCATCAATCTTTAGGCCACATATTTTCCATTGAATTTTGGTTTGCACGTTGACTAGGCCATTCTAACATACATACAAGTATGATTCATCTTTTATATCTGACCACATGAATGTTCTTTAATTTAAATTAAGATGCCCATTCGTAAGAGCCAGTGGCCCACATGTATTAGATGCTGGCTTGGTTTACTTAAATCAAATGAATGGTTCATTACCTAGTAACAGGATATTCATCCATTCATTTTGTTATGTTGGAGCAGGGAGCCATAAAGCACTGGATACTGTTGAGGGTAGCCAAGTTGGGGCAGTACTTTAAAGGGCACCAAGCGCTATTGGAACTTTAATGTAGAAAACATGATTAAATATTGGTGGTTGGTGTCTTTGTTCTATATAAAACCTGTACATATCAGCATTTTTCACAACTTTTAGCATGACACCACGGAAGTTTGACATTTTTACAACTTTTTTTTTAAAGTTATACATTGTGGTTGGTTCCCTAAATTAAAGTAATTTGGTGAAGTTCAAAACTGTGACAAAATTATAATTAAAAAAAATATGCAAATTATATGGAAGTTATTGTTTTACCATTTTATCCGCACAGTAAAGATTGATTTTACTGTCTCATGACAAGCTCAATGTCATCAATCAAAAGAAAAAGAAAAAAATCGACTTGCTCAGTGTCGATTACATATATCGTTTTATAATTTCAACATTTCTACGATCACAATTTCTGAATTTTCGCTTTGCCTGCTTAAAATAAATGTGGGGGCAGGGAGAGGTGAGGTGGTGATGAACCGAGTCTCACCTTTGATGGTGAACAAAAACAGTAAGAGTTGCTCTGTTCTTCAGCAGCAGCAAAAAAAAAAAAAAAAAAAAAAAAAAAAAAAAAAAAGAAGGGAAAAAAAAATAAAAACACCAAATTTTTTCCAAAAAAATTTAAAGGGGG
>NW_015114429.1:9600-19895 GCF_001443285.1 Poecilia latipinna | reverse complement strand
AAAAAAAAAAAAAAAAAAAAAAAAAAAAAAAAAAAAGAAAAGAAAAAAAAAAAGACATGGTCAAATAATTTAATCCACCAAATGTTTTCCAAGAAATATTTAAGTGAGTGGGGTGGGAACAGTAGGAGAGTCTAGGGGGTTTGGGGGGATTGAGCTGAACTGGCGCAGACGTGGGTTGTGGGGCAGGGGGTAAGGTTAGGGTTCATTTTTATTAGGATTTGATTCAAAGCTTCTTTTATTCCGACAACTTGACAAACAGATTTTTTTTTGTGTGAAACATACAGGAAACCAACAGATGTGGGAGAACGCTAAAAGCTTGATCTCAAGCCTCTAATCCTTTCCAGTCATTTAAAACAGGAGTGCTATGTTCCCATTTTTTTCCCTGGCACTTATTTCTTGGCAGGAGAAGCGAATAAAGAAAATTAACTGTCAGAAAATCTAAGAAAAGACTCTTACTCTGTTCAAATGTTGCAAATTCACATGAGTTAAAAGTAAAATCGTAAAACTTTTGGCTTTTTGGCCAACAATATGAACTAAACTATAAACAACAATGGGCCTGAGATTATGTTTTTATTTTATTTATTTATTTTTTAGCTTTTTTAAACAATCTTTAATGTATTTTCAATCTAGTATTGCCTATATCCACCAGATTACTTTATTTAGATGAACTGTAACTTAAGGAACTTGTTAGTCACTCCCAAACACTGCAAGTCAGCAGAAAACAACTAATTTAAATAGTTCTTTACCTAAATATGCTGGGGGAGCTGATTGTGGCTCATTGGTAGGAATGTTTTCAGTATTCATATCCCATCACATCTGATGAACGGCTGGAGGTCCATTAGAAACATAAACAACAGAACACAGGTGGCAAAGACACTGGGGTACATTTACTGTAATATTTTTTCGATACAGAGCACAAGAAAAAAGAAATACACCAGCCGAGGTGCATATTGTTGGTATTATTTATTTACTTTTTTTTGTCTATTTTTTTTTTTTTTATTCCCAGCAGCACCTTCTGAAGCTGTTGCCCTAGGCAACCGCCTCTGTTGCCTATGCTACGAGCCAACTCCTTCCGTATGTCCATCAACTCTGACCTGTCCCTGCTAAAGAAAAGGATTGCTGCAGCATGATGTTGCCACCACCATTTCTCACAGTAGGCATTGCTGTGTCAGATTTATGTACAGTACATGTTTTCCACACAACACTTTGTGTGAAGGTGACATGGTAACTTCTCTAACCAGAGCACACTCTTTCATATGTATATAATGCTGTTTGCAGATTGTAAATATAACATTCTTTCGACAATAGTTTTCTTAACGGCACACTAGATTTGAATCCAGACCACTTGTTGTCTTTTCAACAGATTGTCCAACCAGGCTGTGAACCTCTGCAGCTCCTCTTGAACTAACATGGGCCTTTTGGCTGCTTCATGTGAAAGGTTGTTTTTTGTTTTTTGTTTTTAGGGAGGCTCATCGTTGTGCCACGCTTCTTCCATTTCTTAATTCTGGATTGAACACAGTGGTCTGTGAGAAGTTCAAAGCGCAAGATTTTGCTTCCAACCCCGCTTTAAACGTCGCCACAGTTGTATCTGACCTGTCTGCTGTGCCTACTGTGTCTATTTGGTCTATTCATGTTCTCAGTCTTAAAAAATAAAACAAAAAAAACACAATCACAGCCCGTACTGACCTGAAAACACTGATGCAATAAAAGAACTGTCTGTGAGTGCTGCAATAACAGTCAGCTGTACAAACAGATTCAGAAACACTCCATGCCTACATTGTTAAAATGAAATATTGATAATCACTTTAATCTGCATTTTTCTTGAGTTAGATTCACTATTTTAAAATGGCTTTGTTGACATACTGACTAGACAGACTATATTTCCGATACAAAGATTTAGCTTATTAGGTGCAACGTGGTGCAGGCTCTGGGTTGCAGCACGATGGCACAGTTGTTAGCACTGTTGCCTTTGCAGCACTTGCAGTTATTGCATGACTTGAGCCATGGGTAAGGCCCTCCTTCTGTCAACCCAGTCCAATCAAAATGCAAGAAAACTAAATTTTGGGGTGGGATAAAATGCAGTGTTGTCAACAAACTGCTCAAAGACAGTTTGTTGACTCTTATGTCAATTATAGATTACGTAACTGCCGAGTTTGACGTCTTCGCATTAGCCCTTATGACCCAGTTCCACCCCACTCTCCGGAACCCCAAGGGCTCTGGTTCCATTTGGGAGGATCAGTTTGACCAATTTTGAAGTAAGAAATGTATTGATTGTCGCCACACGGATAGCCAATTCTTCACACTGGTCAGTTGCTAGTTTTTGCTAAGAGAGCTCATGTTTTTAAGTCCCCAGTGGATTCCTACGGAAGCTTTTTGTCTGTTGTGACACAAAGTAAATCCCGTCACATGCAAATTTGCGTGTTTTTGATATGATGATCCCTGCCCACTCTCAAGGCGTCACTCTGCTCAATGCAAACACAACAATGGCCAGGGTACAACACGGCCAGGCCGGATCCTGCAGTGCAAGTAGACCTGCTGAAGAACAAGCCAACGTCATGGGTGTGAAGCTGACAAAACTTGCAGCCACTATGTGATCCTAGCATATTAACCTTCACAAAGGAATGCTTCAAAACCTTTACCGATTTAAGTCACAAAGTAAGAAGGCAAACTGGTGTCAAAATGGGTACTACTGGCAAGTGATTGTATGTAGCATATCTCTATCTCAAAGCTATGACCAAACAGCTCGAACTCTTCATTAAAGCTAACAAAGCAGCCCCGACGCTTTCAGCATGCAGTATTTTAAAGTTTGGCTGCAGTTTGATGCCTGCTGTACCTGTGATGCTTGATGCCTTTGTGGTAATTTTCTAGCCAAGCTTGTAATGTCCCTTTCCTTTTGAGTAGAGGCTATGAAATGCAATGTAATTCCCCAGAATATATGAGGCACATGACATGAATAGAAAAAGTCACAAATGGGCTGTGAGGTAAGTACTACCACGGGCTGGAATCAGAAGGGCTGCGTGTTATCTTTTCTTCTTTCAGGAATATAGGTTGGAGGAGACGGTGAGAAAAATATATGAGTGGAGGACAGAAGGTGGAAATGAGAAGATAGAGAGTGACTGAGCAAATGCTGTTTCCAGGATAACAGTGGGAGCAAAGTGGAGACAAAGGAAAAGTAGAAGAAAGCATGGCTGAGGAAGGCATGGCAAGATTTTTTGGGCAAAAGAAAGCATGTTTTTGATGTTCCTACAAACCTAGAGGCCCATCCCAGCTACCATGGGCAGTTAGAAAATAATGCACCACGTTAATGCCGTCTGTTTCTCCACAGCAGGATTTTTTTAAAACTACTTCCATCCATCCCCCTCCTTTTTTTTTTTGTTAAAGAAAGTAATACCTTGCACAAAAGTTAATAATGGGAGCGTTAACATCAGGAGAACCATGATGGAGTGTCTCGTCTACCACCCTCAGGGCTGCCCAGGGACCCGATTATGATTTCTCAAAGTAACCTTTCTGCTGTGACCGAAGTCAGCAAGAAAGAAATCTTAGAAGAAACCTTGGTCAGATTATTTTAAGCCACAGCCCTGCGCAAATGGAGCAGAGCTGTTCGGGTTGCCTTCCCTGCAGACACCACCAGCCAGGTGTTAGCTCCTGGTGCTGTAGAGCGTTAACCGACTGCGATCACAGGTGCTAAAACAGATTACTGCACGCTGTAGTTGTTGTTTATTGTTTTTCTTTTTTTTTTCCTTTTCTTTACAAGTTCCCAAAAGTAATATCAGTGATGATGGTTTAAAATCATTGGGTTATAATTAATTTCAGTAATCCTGGCTTTTATCCGTGACATCCATATTTAACACCTCATTAAAGCAAAGACAATTGGCTACTTATTTTTGTGCACCAAAGAAGTTAGCAGAGAGAAGTTTGAATTTCAGCAGAATGTACATACTGGTAGTTTCTTTTCATGCTAATTGTAAACTTACTACAAAATATGATTACATTTTTGACTGGTTAGGTTTCCTTCATTGTTGTAGCAATGCATCTTGACAATTTACTTTCTACGACACCTGTATTTGCATTTTTTTTAAACACTCATTTTGTATTTTAACCTTCACAAAATTAAATGTAAAAGGTGGATTTCAAATGTTTCACCGTTCATTGTGAGAGTCAATTGTCATTTATTGCTGGAAAAATATATTGCCAACATCCAATTGTGGAAATCCTACATTGGATTGATGCTGAAATTAGAATTCCCATCATCTGGAAGTTGAAAGATGTAGGACAGCTAACTGTGCTCCCATCAATGACTTTTTATTCTCTCAGTCTAATTTGCAGGTGTAGTTTAGTCTAGTATGCCTTCCCAATTTAAAGTTTTCAGTTATATTTTTATACTTTGGACATCCAAATACCTCAACACATTGGTAGAAAATCTTTAATGAATTTTAAGAAGCACTTAACTGCAACAGCATAATTTGTCATAAACCAAGTAAAATAAAAAGCTTTCCAAATGGAAAGACAAAAATATCCTCATGCTTAGCAGAGGCACAAACAAACAATATAAGATCTTGTTTTACTGAATCTTCAACTGTGCAGAACTTACACCGCAAAAACATGAGTCAAAGCTAACATTCCCCAATGTTTTGATGCCTTAAGAAAAGAAACATACAGCAAGGAAGAAAAGAGGAAGGGGAGTGGGTGTCTTTGATCAATCAGATGCAGTTGTATTTTAAACATGAAATGTGCTCAGGCCAAAACCCCGAACAGGAGCTCAGACTTTTGCCCGAATTTGGTAAGGATTTTGCTCCAGTTAGAATGAAATAGCAAGCACACATACAAGTCTAAAAACAAAGCACCCCCCCCCCCCAAAAAAAAAAAAAGAAATAAAACATAAGACTATGTCCATCAAGAAAAAAAACAGAGGTCAGAGTTGTGCAAAGAAGACAGGCCAGAGGGAGTACTTCAAAGAGACCTTTAGAGAAGGGTGTTAAGTCCACCTTCTTGGCTCAAACACACACACGCATATATCTATCTATCTATCTATCTATCTATCTATATATATATATATATATATATATATATATATATATATATAGATATAGATATAAATAGATATAGATATGTGTATGTGTGTGTGTGTGTGTGTGTGTGTGTGTGTGTGTATTCCTCTGCTGACCTGGTGTGCCAGGATAAAACTTGATGCATCAACCTTGAATGATGTTTCTGAAAAATGAATAAATAAGCAACATTAAGTAGAAAAGCAGAACAAGATGCCTGATTTTTGCGAATAAAGAATTTGCCTTTATAAAGGTCATGTACTCATGCCACAGTTTTTTCATATACGTAATGTCCCTTTGATAGTCCATCTATGGCTTGGGGTCACCAAGCCCAGTACTCAAAAATACAATCCTGCAACTTATAGCTGCATACCATCTCCAACACAGATGGATCAAATGAACGGTTCGCTACCAGGTTCCTGGAGATCTGAATCACATGATCACGTTTCCTCACATTTATCCTGATTCTTAGATGTTTGAGTAGAAGAAATTTTAAAGTTTGGCAAATCTCAAAGGTTTGTCAAATATCAAGTAAACAGAACTTCAGGAAACAGTCTGGGTGTAAAGAGATGTGCTTTTAGAAACGGTGTAGGTTCAGCGATAACATTATGTAAGACAACCCTCCTGTGCTGACCATAATGTGCTATGAACACAGTTGCTGAGCAAAACATATCTTGAGGTTATACTTCACTCTTTTCAGGAAACTTTAAACCACCTGCTCACCTAAAAACGATACTGTTTTCCCCTCTGTTCAGTAGTGGGAATGTGTGGATTTTAAAGTAAAGAGAGTTGGGGTGGACATTCTGGTTGCAAGTGGACAACCTAACGCAAATTATTTATTTGTTCTCATATGTTTTGCACGCCATAGTATGCTTGGTATTCATGTTTGTGTAGAAAGCTGGAGGGTGGGGCCAGTATTTTTTTTTTTTTTTCATGGGGCTGGGGGAACAAGACAAAAGAATGAAGCAGAAAGCAACTGAACTGAATTTGTGAAACATAAAGACTGTGACATTTGAGGAAGAAAAGTGATCGACAGTGTAATTTGTTTAAGATCTTTAATCATACGCATCTTCGCAGATGGAGACGAGTAAAAGAAAAATCGAGTCGTAGTTATTAGTCAGAGAGACGGTGAGAAATCATGGGAAAAGCAGAGAGATGGGAGTGGAACTGTTTTATTTTTTTTTTTTTTTCAGAGACAGATGGCCAAAATGGAAAATAAATATGCTAAAGGGAGCCATGACAACCTTTGCAGAAAAAGAAAGGTGGGTGTAGATTTTACGGATAAAGAAAAAGAGGAAACTGTGTCAGACAGCATGACAGAACATAGAAGTGAAGAAATGCATAAAATAAACAAAAATAACAAAGAAACATCATCCAGATATGCTTCTTTTGTCACTTTAAATTCTGATATCCAGCTGGCTCAGCTTAACATCGTCCCACATCTTTTAAAATTCCCAAGATGTTTTTAGTTGAGTTTTTTTTTTTTGGTTGTTTTGTTTTTTTTCTTTTAATCAATTTACATTCAGCACCTAAGAGAAAACTGCTGCTGGTGGCATTTGTCATGGATTCACACAAACTGATTTTGCTCTTTTTTTTGTCTTCATTCTTTCTCTTTCTCTTTCTCTCTTTTTTAAATCTTGTACTGGTGTTAATTACACAAATTTCCTGTAAGGTTATTGCTCATAATTTCTGATCACAGACACTGTCACCTGTGTTTTATTTTTTTTTTTTTTCTTTTTAAGAATTCTGCAACCTCATAAAAATAAACACTGTGGTGAAACTAAAGAAGTAGAGTGGAGAATTTTATTTTTTTTTTTCTATCGAAACGTTTGGAGACAATACTTCATCATATGTTTATAGAGAGTACTTGGAGAAAAAGAAGCATATAGCTTTGAATGAACCACGAGGCAAATGAATTTTTACATTGAGATTGAGTCCAAAGTAAAAATGCTTGATGAAAATGCTCATCATGATCACAAACACTTTAAACTGACTGTAAAATATGGTGGTTTTGCAAGAGTGGCTATGGATTACAGTTACTGTTTGGACTATGAACTCCTCCAAGTAGTGTAATCAAGAGTCAAATATGATATTGTCAAAAAAAAAAAAGGTTGGTTGAAATTGGTCAAGCAACAACGTAATGTTTTAAAGAACACTGAGCTGAAATGTCTTCACAACAATGTGCTATACTAACACAGTCATATAGAAAGGTGATGTTTCACATCATTGCTGCTAAATGTGTTTCACTAAGCTACTGAAGCATTGGTGAGCCCAGTTTCTCACTCTTTTCATTTTGTCTTAATTAAAAAAAACAAAAAAACAAAAAAAAACAAAACAAAGTGAGGAACTGATTGAAACCTTTTGAGTTTTATCATGTCTTATGTCAAAAGTTAATGAACGATTGAGAACTTTCTTAGTATAATGACTGGCTTTACATAATGAGTCATGCAACACAAGCTGATTTAAAGAATAACCTCTTTAAAACAGTTTTGAAATGTTCTTCAGGTCAATCATTTTCTCCCTTTTATTAATATTGAAAAGCCTAATTAGTCACATTTGCCACAAAGTAAAATTGGCCAGGATTATGCATACATTACAATTTAGCACCATTCTGAAGCGCTCATGATAATAAGGTCAGTGGTCCATGTGCTAACCAAAATTGGAGAGGTTTTTTTTTTTTTTTTTCATTTATTTACTTCATACATTTCTCCCTACAACTTATGTTTAAGTTATAAATATAACTAAAACATACAAGTGAACCCTGGTTATGGATCCATATACTGCTGCTTATTTAACCAAGCGAGGTTTGATTCAAATACATTTAAAGGATGACCCAGCATGAGCATGCACACATTACAAAGGTCTGCACAGAAGTAGTCAAATAAAACCGGCACTGCATCTGAGAGATTACCAGATCCACAGAGGCACACCGGATATACATACAGCTTGTGCATGTTTTCTTAAAAATGACAATACGTCTTCACTTGTATAGGCCGTCATTTTACGGTTTATGTAAAATATCTTGGTGATGCATCTCTACTGTCGCTCTGCATCACCCAGATAACCGGCCCGGGAAGCGGCTCTTTGTTGAAAAGATGTCAAATCCTATCCAAATGCTTAATGCTGCGCCCATAAGAGATAAACCTTTATATGATATGAAACTATGAACTGGCTGTATATGAAAAAACGCCCGAGGCCATACAAAGAAGCAGACTATTTGCAACATAACAAGTATAAGTAACATCAGCACTAAATTCAGCCTCCTGTGAGCTTATTTCCTTGCAACTCTCCAGATCAAACATCAATCAATACAAAGTTGTAATTGGTGCAACCAAGAGACCCTGGGCACCTACATTAGATGAGACATTGATGTTCCTCCACCCACTGATATGTGTTCAGGTCAGAGCTTGTGTCTCCAAGCCTGAAGCTCTGAGAAAAAGGCATTCAGTGCTTAGCTCGGAGCAAACAGTAGCCGTTCGCCGTGCTCGTCATTCTGATGGACTCTGAACCAACAAACCCCCACAGTGCTTCCTCCTCCATGCTTGCATTGTTTAGCGGTACTGCCCTTTATTTATTAATTTATTTGTGAAGTTTTCAGTAAAGACTCCCTTAATTCAAGCTTCCATCGTTTGTGCAAATACCTCTGGTCGAAGCTACCTTTTAGGCATTTCGTATTTTGTGAAATGCATGTCAATTTTTGAAAAAAAGTAACTTCACACAAGAACTTTGTGGTGCATTTGAAAAATTGAGTGCACTTCTTTGAGAAGCAGCGCAGCAGGGTCAAAAAGCCGTATGCAATCCAACTTGTGTTGACCTTTCTGTTTACTCCCTACAGTGGAGGGGAGAACATCAAGACATAGACGAGCAAGGGCACATGACAGACTCTGTATTGGACCTCTTTTGTACCTGCCATAGTGTACAGCGTCCTTGCATCAAATATGTTTTTTTTTTTTTTCTAACTCATCCCATAACACATTCAGTCTTGAACTCTATTAATGCTCTAAACTGAGACATGTCATTCCATTTAATTTCTCATCTGAAAAGCACTGTTTTCACTGTAAACATAAGTAAATGTCAATTAACCTGCATACTGTATTCCAATAAGAACTTTGATTACTGAAAATTGAACAAAACATCTTGCTCTAAGGCAGTGACATTAGCCTGACCACTGCCTTCCCACGCAATTCGGCTGATGGTCCAGACTCTTTTGTTCAACGCAAAACATAGAAAAAGAGATGGATTATACCAGGCAAGCGAAGTATGCTTTTGTGGTGAAAAACAAAATCTTAATTCATTTAACCACAGATTGCAATAGAATGGAGTGGGTTCACCCACAAGTCTTAGCTTAAAGTTTAGCTTACTCTTTTTAAAAACAAGGGTGCAACAGCACACCAGAGTGTTGGGGTTTTGCGACCTTCTGGTTGAGTCATCCACATGGCCTTCAAATGGTTTTTGTAGGCTGCCTACACTCTGAAAGTTTTACCTGTCCCTTTTCTTTCACCGTTTATTGACAATAGCTCTCACTACAGTTAACTGGAGTCGTGGAGTCGTACAAATGGCTTTGCAGCCATCTCCAGACTTATGCGTTTCTTTGGATCTGGTCATTTAGAACTCTTAACAACAACTTTCTGTCAGACATTTATATAAAAGTTATTTACATATTATACAGTTGTTGCACTGACTATAAATTAGCCCTTGGGGTGACTGATGAAACGTTACCCTAAAAAAATGTGGTTTAGGATTATAAAAGGGACGCAAGGCTGGTTGGGATTATGCTTTCCCGTAGTAAATGAAATTACTGGTATGTATTTCAAGGTATTTTCCCAGGTTGTTGACAGAGATAAACAAAATTGTTTCACGATCTGACAAATTTAAAGTATTCTTTAAGGGAGTATTATTTTAAACCACATTAAGTATTAAACTCAATATTTTCTTCCTCAGATAATGCATTTCTAAATAGGCTACTGAGATGGAATTCATACAAAATGTGTGACAACCCAAGTAATCCATATGTACTAATGATTTTAACGAGATCAGTCCATTTCCATGACAGCACCCAGGAAGGAGGAGTTCATTACAAATGCAATTCAAGCAATGTTGCAGAGGTATAAAAGTATGAGTCAGAGGATATGGTTTTGCAAAGAAATAGTTTTATGCATTATTTGGTTTTTATGGAAAATTTGGGCAACTCTCTGGAGCTCTTGCACAAGACTTTGTATATATATATATATATATATATATATATATATA
>NW_015114429.1:0-5969 GCF_001443285.1 Poecilia latipinna | reverse complement strand
ACTGTAGCCCAAAAAACGCACATTTCATTAAAAAAAAAACTAAACAAAAACATCTTATTGCTGTCTTACCTTTACGTATCAATGAAATCCATGCACCGCTAATTCTGCACAAAAACATCCATTCATCTAAAGCCAAGTCTATCCTCGGCATGTCTTTTCTACTCCTTTTGAGAATCATCAAACTGGCTCGAAGCAAAACTTTCAGCTCCGGTGTTGGTCTTCCTTAGTTATCATCTCCTGCTTCAAATGAAAATCCACTTTAGAAAACTGTTTAAGTGTAGAAATGTAGTCTTTCATGTTGACTTCTGAAGAGAGGAGAAAACAAATATATCGCTGTACTTTACTTATTTACTGTAGCTCACTGTGTCTTACTCTGCAGTTGTGCAGTCACAATATCTGGGATCAGGAGCGCCCCCTGCCATAAGGCAAGAGAACTGCCTGCCTCACCTCGAGTCTGTTCTCTGCCGCTTCTGATCGCTCCTCCGCACACAAAGCACGATACAAACACAGTTGGTGACAAAAAAAAAAACACTGTACATTATATACATAAGCTAGATTATGGAAAATCAGTCCATATATTAAATGTTTTTTAGCCATTTTATTGCCGGCGTACAGACAGGAGGAACATGCTCCCATAGAATGGCAGACAGTGCAGTTAGCGAGAGGTTGCGCAATCCCAGGTGAGGCTCTGTTCGCTGCTGCCTCATCGGCTTCGATTCTGAGCATTTGAATGGGAAAATGCGAAAATCAAGCGATTTTGGAGAAAAAAAACTAATCAGAATTGTTTAAGCTAAGTAAAAAAATAGATACTTTATAGTAAAAACCACAGGGTGAAAATAGCAATATAAATGATTTTATATTATTTTTCCATGATGACAGGTGAGGCAGAGACCGCACGTCACTGCTACAGACCCATGCAGCCTAAATTGACATAATTCAGCTTGAAAAAATAATGGGGACATATTTAAAAATATAAATACTTCTGAACAATTGGGATGTCTTCGTTGTGAATATCTACAAGATATTGACCAGAATAAAAATATTTCAGGCGATGTAAAGAAACGACATAAGGAAAAGCAGATTAAAATACATGTTCGTAGTTTTCTATTCTGTTCTATCCATCAATTTGAGCGGACACAGACGTAATCATAGACTTCATCTCACATTTAATAAATTATCTTTGGTTCGCTTGCCTGAGGTCAAGTTTACGCATGCGCTGTGGTGAGATCCCGTGGCACAATGACACATTCACACAATGAGAGGACAATATCTGCGGTCTCCTGCTTCCCCAGAATTAATCAGGACAAAGTGGTTATTAAACTACCCACGCTTCTAGAAACACAGTGATGAGAAAGAAACTATGAGATGTGGAAACGGAAGTGATGACACAAAAAGACGTGTTCCGGAGTGCTCTTTGCATTCCTGTGTGACACACAAAAAAAGAAATAGCATAGAAATATTTTATTTTAAGCGTTTCACATTTGATTAAAATCCCAACCCAGTTTAAACGAGATATGAAGGTAGTATTTCTCCTCAGATGGTATCTCGTATAAATCATTTCATAAATCAAAATACATTCTCAAGGAAAATGTTATCAAGTTCGCAGCAGCTAAAATTAGCCAATGGTGTGTTAGCACTGCCATCTAGTGGTCACTCCTCCACATGCCTGCAATTCGTCACTCCACTAATAAAATGTCATGTTTTTCTGAGGAGATTTCTCACTTTCAGCATTTTTATTAAATCAGTGTGTTATATTATTTACTTGACTTGCTGAAATTTGTTTAAGCGATGTTTTTATTAATTCAATCCTGTATTTCACTGAGCAAAAGTCTTGTACCACAACTCATTTCTTTGCAACTTTGCTCCTTATAAGTCAGACTTGGGCTTAAGGTCTTGACAGCAGCTGTTTTTTTTTTGTTTTTTTTTGGTTCACTTTAATTTAGTACCTGAATTAAAGCGAACAATGGCGCCATGCTGTCCAATTTGTGCTACAAAAAAAGTTGATGAAAGAATAAGTAATCTTTAAAATTAATTTAGCAGCAAAGATAATATAGCAGAGATGCAATATGCGTCATATGTAGGAGACTAGCTGGGCAATGGACTTTATTAGGTCAAATTTGCCTGTTCTGTTTTGCAGACAGAGCTGGGTTAATTCTTCATGATGTAGTTTGGTAAGCTGTTGGAAACACACCTCATACATTTGGATCCATGTTGATTAAAAAGTTATGCAATTGCTGCAGATTTTGGTGTGCATACATGATGTTAACTAAGTCCCCTTCTATCCCCATTCTCCAGCATCGTTATCATTTCAGCAAGTCGTCTTTGCCACTTTCAACAGAAGAACTGACTGCTGACTGGCAACCAGTTATTGACAGAGCCCGAGTTGATAAAGGTCACAGTGGCAAACGAGAGAGGGAGGAGTGGATTTATATGTAACTGATTTATATGTAACAGTTAAATTTTTTTTTTTTTTTGAATATTTCTCAAAACCTATAGTCTGGAAATAAATACAGTTGAAACAAGAAATTTATATTCACCAAATAAAAAGACATACACATATTTTTCCTCACTTTCTTCAAATTTGGAAATTTACATACATTTGGCCTGTTATGTAAACGTCTTCTTCACCCACAAACTTCTTCCAAGTTTGTGGACGAGGGGAAGGGGGAGGAAAACAGGGAGGAGAGATTTCCACCCTTCACACCTTCTGTGCTGCAGTGTGGAGCTAAGAGCAGCAAAGACTCAGGCAGGAAAGATGAAGAGGGAACTGGTGATGTTTCTGCTTTGCCTGGTCCTGCTGGCGACTGAAACAGGTAGGATTGCATAAAGCTGAAGGTAAAACCAGAGACACAGAGAAAAAACAGAGAGATATTAGCACTATTTAATATACTTATTGTGTATCTTAACTGTATTCCCCCCCCTTCCCCCCCAGCAATTGGGAAGCTTCTTTATACAGATTGTGAAGAAAAAACTTATTTATCATAATTTTTACAAGACTGTTTACTTTTGAAGACAGATGGAATTCCCATGGCTAGTTATTTTATTATCCAAAGCATGTTGTTTTTGCTTTCTCGAAGATCACTAAAACTCCCGGATTTCAAATTGTTTTTTTTTGTTTTTTTTTTTAAACATCCCTATTTCTTGATGAGAAAATTGCCACGTATTGCTGTGAGGCCCCAGCCGCAGCAGAACCTGCAGCCTCAACACCAGACGGGGCCCCGATGTTGACAGAAGTAGGTACTGTTTCCCTGCAGCTCGCTCATGTGCCAGAGGAAGACAGAGCCTCCCCGGCTGCATGCTGGGGTCACGTGCTGCTGGGAGTCCCTCTCCAGGGAGTGTGAGGGATGAATGAGCACTTTGTTACCTACCCGGCCTCCAAACACAGCCCTAGGTTCAGAAAGAGAGAGAGAGAGAGAGAGAGAGAGAGAGAGAGAGAGAGAGAGTCCTCATTCTGCAGAGACCAATGTTTACAGGAGCAGCTCCCCTGGGATTGGCTGTGGGGCTAAAAAAACAAAAAAAAAACAAAACAAAACAGCCTCATATCAGCGCATAGAGCCTAAATAGCTCGGTCTGTAGGCTGTGCTGGTTGAGGAAGGATGTTGTTGTGATTAGCCAATACCCAGCTGTGACAAAACCAGCTGACATGTTTATGGAAAGACAAACAAAAAACAGGCTGAGGTTAAACTCCGAGCTGAGAATACCAAGAGGAAGCACTCTGACTCACATCCACACAGCCAGGAGCTGAGAAACTGCAGTCCTGTTTGGAAATCGCCTCAACCAGGGGCGGAGGAGAGGAGGGGGGAGAGACTGGGAGAGTGTATCACAAGACAATGAACTGTGCAGACAAACTGTTTGTTTCCTCCTCAGCTGCCAATCCTGTCATCAGGGAGAAGTTTGCCAAGCAGCTTCTTCGCAGCAAGAGGCAGGACAGGCCAGTGAAGGCCGGCCATCCCGACGAACCAATGAGGGTAAGGCAAGAAACGAGAAGAGCCCAGTCATAAAATATCTCACATTCCAGAGTATATTTCACTCGGTGTCATATCTAACATTTCTTTGTAACTTAGGCTTTGTTTTATTGAGTAGATCAGAGCGTCTAAAAGTTTTAAATCAGTAATCAATCGCTTTCCTTTAGTATGGGCTATTTAGTTTATGCGACACTGAGGTGGGTCAGTTTCTTGTATTTTGTTCTTCAAAATGGGAAAGACAAGCGAACATGATACTCAAATGAGGAGAATGAGTGAAATTACTTCACAAAAATAACTTCTCGTCTAAACTTCTTCATATAGAGGGTCAGGTGAATATATAGTCATTTCAAACAACTGGAATTGGATCCTGGCACCAGGTACTGTAAATAGGACGGCAAGGGAGATAAAAAGAAAAAGCTTCAGAGCTACTGGGAACTGCAGAACGGGAAAGAAAAAGCTGTTCAGCTGTGAGGTTGTGCTGAAATGTTCCCATCAGACTAAACGAAGGGAAGGAACCATGAAAGAAGACGCAGGACTATGGAGAACCCAGAGAGAGAGGGAAAATTAAGAATACTGAAAGATCCCTCTCTCGGTATGCCCCAACATTGTTGTAGGAGAAAACTAAATGTTATCCTATTTGCAAAACAGATTTTATTGAAATTTTCTTATTGTGAAGCCCTGCCAAACTCCAACTGAATAATCACGCTCAACTTAAAGTTCAACTAAACTTCTTTATGATTTCTAATGTAGAAATTTGCTTCCTGATCGTTTTTTTTGTCACGTCTCATGAAGGAAGGCAGTAATTATAGAAAGTGCTGTGTTTAAGCCCATGTTTTTCCCAAATGCATGAACCTTTTATAAAACCTTAATTCAACTAAATTACACTGAACTGTAGTTTAATACTTAGAATGATCATTTAAAAAAAAATCACAAAGATGAATAAATACAATTGTATGAGTCATAATATGGGTGCTGTGGCTTATTGCCCAGGGCAGCATAGTCTGTGTGGGTGGTCCAAGCTTATTGATTTTTGCACGTCCAGTGAATGTGGAATGTGTTTTTCCCCCAGTGTTGTGCACAGTGTAAACACTGTCACAAAACACACCATTCATGGAAAAAGGCTAATTGCACTGAAAATAGTGTCAGACTGTAAGTCTCTGAAATTAACATTGAACAAATAAATACCCCTTTGTGTACATGATTACAAAATTGTGTTTTGCAGAACTGGCTTTCTTGGGGGAGTTTATATTGAATTTGTTTGTCTTTAGGAAAAGCAGGAAAAGGAAAAAGTCAACGACGGGATGCAAGCAGGCATCCAGGGAGTAATTCAAGCAAAAAGTGCCACTGGCTTCTGCTTTTCAGCTGCAGCTCTTAAAAAAAGAAATAAATGCAAAACATGGAGGCTTTAAATGTAATGCAATGTGTGCATTTGCAGTAAACCGTATCAGTGCTTACAAACAAAATCTGTCGGAAACAAAGACAGGATTGTACTAAAGTTTCTACTCTGAGTGGATATGAATGTGAAACAGCGGTTTTTTTTGTTTTTTTTTGCATTGGGTTGCTGTGAGCTGTTAAAGTGAATCATCATGTTTGTTTGGAAACTTTGCATTATGGCCATGTTTATTTCTGGAAGCAGTGAATAAACCTGTGTTACTGGATGCCAGTTTGAGATCAGATTTCACTTTGAAGAAATTATGGCAATCAGTTGTTTTTTTTTTTGTTTTTTTTTTTGTACTATCTTATTTTGATGGGGTCGCTATCACTGTTTCCATCGTGAAAAACAGTTCAACTTTCTTTTATTGTTCAGAACGTTATAATTGCTATAAGGAGACCTGAGGTTTTTATCTGCTGTCTACAGGAGTTTACTTTAATGGGAAGGCCTCTCGTGTTTCACTGTTTAGTATTTTTGCAAAGCTGTTACAGTAATTTAAAAAAAAAAAAAAAAAAAAAAAAAAACCCCCCAAAAAACCCACAGAGGTCTTGTTTTCTGCACTCTTCTCTCTT
>NW_015114428.1:130924-134966 GCF_001443285.1 Poecilia latipinna | reverse complement strand
TTAAGGTGCGAGTGCTGCCAACCTAGAGACAAGCCTTCCCCAGTAATCCTGCTCAGCTTTAGCGCCAGTGGCTTGTATTTGTCACGGGGCTGAAAGTGAGTGAAGAGGTTCTTCTTCCTGATCCGGACCAGAGTCAGCAGCTCCCAGTTCAGGTTCAAATCATCGTTACTGATGAGCCCAGCGCTCTGCTTCTTCACTATGGCTTCAGTTAACCTTGGAAACATTCTGTCCACTCAATCACAGAACAGATGATGGATCCCAATCGAGCTCCTGCACCTGGCTGGAAAGTAACTGAACTTAGTTTTGTCTTATTTCAAACATTCTGACATATTTGCAGCAGAAACTGGACAAAACACTCGGTAAGATTTGGTGTTGTTCCAGAGAAGAACCACTGACCGTTCCTTCAGTTACTGTAGAACCTCTCCAGGTCCGAGCGCGGTTCTGTTCTTGGTAAACTGAGCTGAGCTCTGCTGAAGGCTGGAAGGAGAGTTAGGAGGAGCGAACGGTTCAAACTTCCTCTGGAACAGATCGTCATTGTTTAGACCTTTAGACAGCAGGAAGCAGCTGCCCACAGTGAAGTTTATTAATGTTTGACAAGTGAGATGCAGCCAGATAGTATTTTATTATAAAACATAAGAACGTTTTGTTCAGGGTATCAGGAAACTTTCTGAATGCCCCGTTGCCATGGAGACAGAAGCTCTTGTTATTTTATAACCTCATTTTCACTCAGTGTTTACAAACAACAAAACAGCTGCATGGAGATCTTAGTGTTTAAATTAAAGAGGGTGACGTGTTGAATCTCAGGTATTTCTACCCAAAGTGATGAACCCAAATGCAGCTCATCAGATTTAATGAAACAAGAACCATGGAGAACACAGGGAGCCAGGGCAGAACAAACAGAAAACCAGGGGAAATGACTGAAAAGACAGAAGAAAGAGGAGGAACCAGCCAGGAGTGACAGCTGGAGAAGTGTTTAAATACTGGAACCAAAGGCCTGATTGGCTGACGGGGTGCAGGTGTGAGGAGAGAGAGAGGCGGCAGGGGGCGAGGGAGAGTACAGATGAATCTGAGTAATAAAGAAAATCTAGACACAAGAAGGAAATAAACATAATAAACCTGGAATCAGTAAGAAGGACTGAACTGAGGTAAAACAGAAACGAGCTGATGAATGAAAACTGGAATCAGATGATAAACCCAGAAAACCCCAGACCTGACCGTCATTGTGAAAACAGCAGCTATATTTGCAGCAGTTTCACTGACTTCTGTCTGTTCAGGTGTAAAAATGCCCTGAGTGGAGATGTTAGTGCAGGTGGTGCTGGTTTTTCTGAATGTTCTGGGCTGAATGAGCAGCAGAACTTTAACATTTAACTGTAGAGGAGCAGCAGTGGCTTCGTGTCTGAGGGATGAAGAACGGTTCAGATTATTGTGTTCTGAAGGTACAGGGATTTGTTTGGATCACTGGGGGAAAAACTGTAAAAATAACATTTTTTATAAAAGTGTGACTTGAAGAATATGATTTGTGTCTTACACTTGAGAACTTGAAGTGTAGCTGCTGTTTGTATTGTGAAATTCTGAAGACAGTTGAAAAAAGACAGATCTTTGTAAAAGTGTTTTGGATGTGACCACAGGTTCTAGGATGAGTCCTAGTGAAAGTCCTTATTGGCAAATAAGGCAGGTATTTACTAGAGTTTTGGTTTTCTAATTCAGGAAAACAAACCTTTAGAGAATCCTAGAGACATTTATGTTAGAGGATGACGAGGCAGAGCCACAAGCCTGTGTTGGATTTAAAGAGGAAATCCCACCCAGTTCAGGGGAAACGGGTCCGAGTGGCTCCATCACACAATCTCCTCCTTTATATAGTGAATTATTTAACTATATTAGCATATTGATGATAAAAATGTGAATGAAAGGATAAAAAGTGGCATTTTTCCTGAGAACAGACAGAAAAATGTCTGGTTGTAGAACTGGAGACAAAAACGTTTGACGGCTGGACAGACGAGGATCATTAATACTGCAGTAACATTTTGGTTCATCATAATATTTGGTTGCACTGAAACTGAACAGAAGATAGTTTCTATAAAACAGCTGTGATAGATTTGAACTAAAAGCTCTTTGTGCTTATTATGACTGGATGTTTAATAACTGAGCGTCAAATTGTTATTGTTAGTATTTATTAATTAAAGGTTAGTAAACAGGTTAAAATGCTTTTTAAAGATTTTCTTTAGGTTGCAGAATAGTAAGGAAAATGACTTTTCATAATGACTGTAAGGAAACCAGAACTGCAGGTTCCATCGTTCCTCTTTACTGAAAATGAAACGAACTCAAAGCAGCTCGACTTCCTTCCAGATGTCAACGGCGAACGGCTGTGTGTCGTCTCTGCCTGGTGGAGCTTTGAGCAGGAACTTCTTCATCACTGATTGTCTTAATAGATCAAAATACAAATAAATCTGACTGATTTCATATAACAGTGCCTGGGTTTCCCACAGCGAGTCAAAGTTGGCCAGATCAGATCTGAACCAGTTCAGGAGGTTAAATTGATCTATTACTGGGATATAAATCATCGTGTCTCGTTTCTTTTGGCTCCGTCTGATAATCATCAGCTCAGGACTTCATCCTCCCTCAGCTGAAAACGTCTGCAGCCCGTTTCACACTGAGGCTCTTCTCATATGACACCTTCACCTGTAAAAAGTTTCAAGATCAGTTTTCATCCTCCTGAAGCCGTCACAGATCCTCTCCACCGCCTCAGCCTGCTTTGGCTCGTAGCTCAGACTGGCTGAAGGTCTGAGTTTCTCTGTGAGGCTCAGCAGCTCCAGGATGCTGATTTCCAGTCTGATGAATTTTACGGCTTCAGCTCCGACTGACTCCTTCCGCACGTTCCCACATGAACTCTTTACTCCTTCCAGAGAGTTCTTCAGTTCTTTCACAATCAGTCTGAACTCCTCTGTCAGGCAGTTCATCCTGTGAACATGAGGCCGTTCTAAAACCTTCTGCCTTGCAATAAAACAAAGTAGAGCAACAACACCGCAAACAGCAGCGGCTCCGAACACAGCAAAGCTCAAACCTTTTGAAGCAGGAGCTGCTAATGCAGCCAGCAGAGCTCCAGCTGCCAGGAGAGCAGCTGCTGCCCTGATCCAGGTTCTTGTCTCATTCTGGATCAGTTCTAGTGGAGCGCTGAGGTCCTGAAGGCGGTCCAGGATCTGTCTCATGGTGGCTTCGTTGCCATCACACAGCTGGGTAAACGAAGCGGTGTTCTGGGACAGCCTGCGCCTCGAATCACTGAGGGTCGAAGGTCGGTTATGCCACAGGAAGTCCTTGAAAAACCAATCCATTGTCAAAATAAAGCATCGGGAAGCTGAAGCTCCCAGGAGTCTGGATAGATGTGTTAGCTAAAAACGCAGAAAGCAATGAAAAGCTGTTCCCAGATCAGAGGCAGACTGAGTCCTGACAGGCTGAGACCTGCTGACTCTGCAGGTTAAACCAGGTGGGAGCAGCTCTGACAGGAAACACCTGTTGAAAGGTGAACATGATGTCATCGTCAACTTTTAACCTGTGGCTTCAGTTTACCTGTCCACAACACACCTGGAAAATAGATTTATAGACTCTTCAGCATCCTGAATGATTGATTTTATATAATTTTATTTATTTTTCTTGAAGCTCTACGTAGCGCTTCCTGGTATCTAAGGCTAGATTTAGCGCTCTGGGTTCTATTTATTTAATGTTACACCCCAAGAAACTAATTTCACTACATTCCCATGAGCCACCAGGTGCTGATTTGTTACAAAGTTTTTAACTTAGTTAAACTGTTTGCTTCTCCTTTAACCTTCAAAAACCCAAAAACATACAAATACAACCGGCTTTGACAAATACCTGGTTTAGAAACAGGGTTTTCCCTTCCTGTTAACGCTTATAGAATTTTAAATTGACTGATTCTGGACAGTCAGTTTAACCGTTTAGCTATTTTCTGAATGAGAAGCTACATTTGGAAGCTAACTTCAGCTTCGACTGATAGCTACTGGTTGGGCACAGGACGGACAGCTATATA
>NW_015114428.1:119682-128520 GCF_001443285.1 Poecilia latipinna | reverse complement strand
ACTTTGACAAGGCCACTCCAAAACCTTTTGTTCTTTTTGAGCCACCCTGAACCAGACTTGTCATAAAGGACAAGCGTGTATAGAAAATAGATGGATGGATGGATGGATGGATGGTATTTTAAAATCTAGTTAATACTGATGAATATTATAAGTTTAGATGTGCCTGGTCAAAGTGAACCCAAAAAAGTGACTTATCACAGTTAATTCAGGAATAAACAAGGAAGTGAAGTATATCTTTTTTCACGTAGGGTCAGGTACAAATCATCATATGAAAACTGCATTTTGTGTTTACTCAGGTTACCTGCTGTGTGACCTTAAAATTAGTTTTGTCTCGGACATTTATTTGTGAAAGAAAAGCAAACTTTTAAGGGGGCAAATACTTTCTAGTGCTTTAAAATCTTGAGTAAAAAAAAAAAGCATTGCAAAATGTTTGACTGGTTGGAAACAGTGCAGTTTATTTAAGCCAAATGTTTTTTTGTTGTTGTTTTTTTTTGTCTTATTTGTTAAAATCATTTAATTCTAAATTAAAAGGCTTGCATCGATGTTTTAAACGACTACAGGATTTGAAATGCTACAGTTAATATTTGCATTATTATCAGGCCTCAGCTTGCAACCAGACTTCTGGCCCACAAAATCCAGTCTCCTCAGGAGTGGGAGGCAATGCAAGCACTACTGGTAAGACTTGAATCAATAAGCACCAAACTTTGAGTGAAATTTGGTCTCTCACACATGGACAGATATATATATATATATATATATAAAAATTAAAATTGTTGTCCTCTCCCAGGTGCTTGAGACATGCATGAAGAACTGCGGAAACAAGTTTCATGGTGAAGTGGGAAAGTTTCGCTTTCTTAATGAGCTCATCAAGGTGGTCTCGCCTAAGGTAAACACCTTCTCTCTTGTCTCACTAGTTTATAGCAACTTGATACGCTTGAGATTGTTTCCTTTCTTTTGAGCTATAATAACAAAGCGGAAACTGTGTCTTTCACCATCCAGTGTTTTGTAGAGAAGAGCTTGTATGGATGTAGCAAGAATGATAAAACCTTTATTATCTACTATTTGAAATCCAGCCAAAAGCAGCCAAATTTTCAAGACAAAGTCTAAATAATAAACTATGTAAAAACAACTGCTCTTTGATCCCATAAAAAGATTGCTTCACAGGCTGGAGAAGTTTACAATTTGATGTAAACTTGGGGAAAAATTAGAACACCCTAAGAAAGCTCATGTGTGTCTATTGTATTTGGACATATGTATATTTAATATATTTTTTTTACTGTGAAATAGAATTGAAGTTAAATAAATATCACTGCAGAAAAGGCATTTAAAAAAATGTATTACTTAATAAATAAAGATTTGTTTTTGGTAAGGGATTTAGATTTAGCTCATCTGTTTGCTGATCCATCCATTTATCAAGCTGTCCGTTTTCCAAACTACCTCACTCAAAGCCTGACCATGTGTGTTCAGAAAATATCTTCTGTAAACGATGATGTGCATCCTGTTAAAATGGCTTCAAAAGAAATTGGAGCTGTGGATATATGAACGTTGATACGGATTAAAAACTTCAAGGATCCTGCCGTCTCCAACCTAGCTTACACTATTGAATGTTACTCAAATAGTGTAATATTTTCTCTCTTTCTTGTAGTATTTAGGATCCCGGGCTCCGGAGCCGGTGAAGGCAAAGGTGTTGGAGATAATGTACAGCTGGACCGTGTGGTATCCTGATGAGGCAAAGATAGCTGAAGCTTATCAGATGCTGAAGAAACAGGGTGAGCTGTTTTGTGTTTTTTTTGTTTGTTTGTTTGTTTTGTTTTTGGAGAGGATTTCTATGTTACTTTTACTGCACTTTTTTTTTATATGTGTGGTAGATTAACCAAAAGTAGCTTATGGAAGTTTTTAGTTCTCTTCCCAAGTTGATAATGTCGGTTTTGGTTCTCCATACTTGCTCTTCTCCAGCATGTAGGTGGATAGAATCAGTTCTGCTTTCAGCTCAAGCACTAGACTGATGTCCTGGGTCAGGAGTAGTTGACTCTGCTGTGATGTTAAAAATGGACTTCCCACATATGACTTAATGTGTATTTTGAAATGAATGCTTTAATTACCATATGTGAGGTTTCACTTTAGGGCAGGAAAAATTGAATGTGCTGTGCCAGATTTGAAATGTTTTTGGATGCTCTGGACATATTCACACACTACATGAATCAGAGGCTGGGCTCTTAGGAGTTCGTTTTGCGGGAGGTTAATAGATGCTCCTGTCATTTCCAGGCATTGTAAAGCAAGACCCTGTGCTTCCTGGTGACAAGCCACTCCCACCTCCTCCACCCAGAGTCAAAAGTGCCATCTTTGAGGACGAGGAGAAATCCAAGGTGTGTGACGAGAGATCAAGAAGCAAATATGTCATCATGATGTAGATCGTTTTGTTAAGTTTTTTGGAGTGGGGGTTTTGTGGACATGCTCAAGACTCATAATGAACAAAAATCCACGTGAGATTGAACTCCTGAGGACTCGCTATATACACATTCCTCTTCCTCTCTTTTTCCAGTCTCTTCTGCCTCATCCTGTTATTGTAGACGCTGTCGCGCCTGTTGAAGAGCACCCACCCACCCTGACGATTTAAGAGCAGCAAACAAGCTCATCAAGGAAATGGTTCAGGAAGTGAGTGGCTCAGTTCGCAAAGTGCAGGACACCAACTCGGGTTTTCATTTCTGTTAAGATGAAAAGTCCAGTTTGCAGAAAACCTGCCGTCATTTTCCTTATGTCATTTTTATTTGATGTAAATATTAGAACTGTGTTGGAATTCAGAGGCTTTAAACTGATTGCTTTTTTCATTTTTAAATGCTAAAAAGGATCATTTAATTATTTGGATATATGTCCTATTTCGAAAATGTCCAGTTAAGATGACTTTCCCTGTCTTGCGTTACTTCCCCCACCGCAGGATCAGAAGCGGGTGGAGAAAGTCTCCAAGCGAGTGAACGCCATCCAGGAGGTGAAGGGGAGCGTGAGCTGCTGGAGGGCTGCGGCCAGGAGAGCTGCTCCCATAGCAACCAGGAGCTCGTTAGGGTTTGTAACGCTCAGTCATTAACAAAGCCACCCATCACTAGGTTTTTGTTGATTTTTCATAACGGTGCAACTACAGTAGATCAGCATTTTTAAATGTATAGACACGGGGTTTTTTCTCCTGTAGTTCATTACTACTCCTTTTTTAATTTTCTGTCTGAAACGTCAGTTCCTGTTCGTTTAAGGTCACCAGAGTTGCTCAAAATGAGAAAAATATAAGCTCCAACATAGGATTTCACCTTTTTGCTCTTTTACTCCACAGTTGGAGCAATGTTACCGTTTCACATGAACCAGTTCCAGCAGCACAGGGTGACATCTACTGGTCGTTCACTGGCAGCCCAGGCTGCAGTTTTTGTTGGTCCAGTGCAGCCAAAGGCTTTCTTTATATGGTTGCTTTACACTGCTTCCTATTTTTGTTATATATTTTTCTTTTTTTTTAGTGGAATTTTTAAGGGGTTAAGAAAAAAAACTGGACTGTTAACAAAGCAGCTGATGCAGTTCATAGCAGGTGTTGCTTTTAGTGACGATTAAACTCCTGTTTGTCTGGATTTTAAATCTTGTCATTCTGTAAACGAATTAAGTGTAAAGTATCATTTGTTTTTCCTTATTACACTAAAAGATATTCCCTCCACTTTTTAATCATACAGCATCTGTGGGCACAATTAAAATTATGCCTGAAAACTCGATTCTGTGCCCACTTCATTTATGAGTAAAAACAAACTAAAGCGCCTTGAAATGAATTCATCTTTTATTGTGGAACCATAGAAAAACCTAACCTTTGATTTGGATATAAAAAAAAATTGAGTTGATAAACTACTGTTTAGCGATGCTGTTTTTACATTAACATGTTTTTGATCACAGGATCTTCACCAGCGCTGTGAGAAGATGAGGCCGACAGAAGACAACGACGAAGCTCTAGGTGCATTTGGGTTTAAAAAGTTTAGCATTTGAACGCCACCGTAATGTCGCCAACACGTTTACGCCCTGCAGCCGACATCCTGGAGGCCAACGACGCCCTGACGCAGGTCATCAATCTGTACAGGCAGCTGGTTAAGGGCGAGGAGGTGTCGAAAGACGGACCGTCTCTCGCCTCTCAACAAGGTGCGTTTGTCTTTTCAGTCATCGTTGCAGTCGTGTGCAACTCCGTCCCTTTGAGTTTGAGTTGATTGTGTTTATTTTTTATTTATTTTTTTTTTCTTCTACAGACTCTAAATCAGGTGGCAGCAGCTCAGCACTATTAGACCTGACAGGACTCAACATTTCAGAAAACACAGAACCTTCCGACCCACAGGCTGCACCAGAGCCTGGGCTTGAGCCTCTTGGATGATGAACTCATGTCTCTTGGTAAACAAGCTACAGATGATTTAAACCTGAGAGTTATTTAACTTTTACCACTTGCACATTATTAAATCCCTCCCTCCTCTGCTTTCCAGGGTTGAATGTATCAGAAAACTGTGACTCTAACATCATCTCTCAGGTGGGAATTAATACCCTCTCAAGAGCGCTGCAGTTATGATTTGGCATAAAAACGATTATGTTCTACAGCCTGTTGTCTCACTGCATCAAACTCTCCGTTTGTTGTCAGTCATTAAACATTGCAGTCTTTGGCTCCGGCTGTAGCCCTGCAACCAGCTGTGGTGCAAACGTCACAGGCTGCACCAGCAGGGGGCGGCACTGCTATACCAAGAGCAATGGAAGAGCTGGATTTGCTGGGGAAAACATTGTTACAGCAGTCTCTACCTCCAGAGAGCCAGCAGGTGAAATGGTGAGTGGACATCCTGTTCAGGGTTCCTTCACGGCCTCACAACGCGAAGGTTTGGAAAATAAGACTTTTGTATTCCAACGCCTAATTTGTTATTCAGCTGCCTCTCACAGACCTTAAATTTCCCCTGCATTTCTAAAAACCTATCAAACCTTTCATCAGTGTTTTTAATGGTTCTATATGTAAAGGGCTCTGGTGGCCTTTATTTGATAGTTAATTGACAGGAAACAGGGCAATGAGAGAAGGGAAGACATGCAGCAAAGTTTGCCAGGCTGGGAATTGAACCTGTGACTGAGGCCTCCATATGAGGGTTGTGCTGAACCCCGGAGCCACCACAGCACAGCCCTATACCAATAAACTTGATTGATTTATTGGTTTCACGTTTTCTAGTTTCATCAGGGTGACATGCTGCTGTATAACCTCAGGGAAGAAAAGCATCTAAAATCAGGTCAATCAAACAAATGATTGATTTAATTTGCCAATATCTGATTGTAATGCACAGCTGCGACCACTAGGTGCTGCTCATGCACCAAGATGTTTCCTAAGCAACATCTTTAATGAATAAACAGAATCAAATTAAATCATAAACACATGGTGCAGTTGGTAAATATTTTTATTAAATACTGAACCTGATTGTGAGACCAGAAATCTGTATGAAATATTATGTTTTTATGATTAGTGACAACATTTATCAAAATCAAAACCTTAAACTCCTAAAAGAGGACAAGTTGATCAAATCATTTCTGTAAAGTAAATGTTTATTTATGGTTCAGGTTCAACTGAGGAGCAAGATGGGGGGCGGGGGACTCCTGGGGACGGGTGAGCAGATGGTCTGGGTCTGCCCTCATGTTCTGGATCAGCTTGTTGGATCTGACGGGTCATTTGAGCAGAACCATCTACCTTATCTCTTTGTCTCTCTGGCTGAAAAGGAGGAAGAGTTGAAAACTTAATGATGTGGAAAAACTGAGACTTTAAAATAAGACGTTTAAACTCACCCTGCTTCTGTCAACTACCAGACTTCTCAGGTGCTTTCCGAACGTCTTTCGTGCGAGATTCTTCCGTTTTATTTCTTTGGTGACAAATGGCAGACCTAAGGAGAGGAAAAGATGAAATGAAGATTCCACCAGTGGAGTGAAGCAGCAGAAAACCCAGACTAGCTGTTCGTACTCAGTTGTTGGTCCTTGATCTCTATTTCCATCAGATCGTAAGCCAGAGTCGAACCCACAGGAATGGTGATGCTCAGATCCAGTCGGCCCCTTCCCTGAAACCACAGACACATCCGAACCTGATTTTAGACTGAAACGTTCAGCACCAAACAGATCAAACTGGTTTAAATTCACAAACCAAAATGTTTGAAAACAGAAACTAGTACAATCAGCTCCCAAAACTTAAAATGATGAAAACAGTTTGTCAATCTGAAATATCTCAGATCATCAAACTAATTTAAACATTAAACAAATAAAACACAATTCAGAGTTTAAACAAACTCTTCTTATCAATTTCATTCAATTCAAAAATCCTTTGTTCGTCCAAAACGAAGTTAAATGAAATCCAAGTTTGTTCAAAAAGTCGATGTTGATGCTACAGATCTCCTGCTGCAGTCAGTATTCCAACACATCTGTAGAGGCCTCTGACTGAACACGGTTGCTGTATGACAGGCTCATGCTAACATGCTAACGGCAACATGTCTTGATGACATCATCAGCTGTTAGCTAGCTCTGCTAATCCGCTCAGCATCCAGAACCAGAGGGAAGAAAGGTCTGAACACCAGCATGTGAGAAAAAAAGTTTTCACGCCCCAACGCCCAGCTGATGTCTGGTGATGACTCATCACCCTGGATGACCTTTGACCTGCTGAAGGTGCAGCTGCTGCATCGCTGCAAGTCCAGCACATCACGTTTATTTCTGACGGTGAAACACAAAAACATCTGAAACGATGAAGTTCAAACCATTTCACAGAAACCCGACAGGAAGTGGATCTGATCCCACCGAGGCTGCAGCAGGTGATGATGATGATGATCACATCCTTCATCACTTACAGCGCAAACAGGCCAACGTTGGTTCGTGTTTCAGCCGCTGGACTGCTGGACCAGGTCAGCTGATCCGTTCTGACCTGATCCGTTCTGACCTGATCCGTTCTGACCTGATCCACTCTGACCTGATCCGTTCTGACCTGATCCGTTCTGACCTGATCCGTTCTGACCTGATCCGTTGAGACCTGATCCGTTGAGACCTGATCCGTTCTGACCTGATCCGTTCTGACCTGATCCACTCTGACCTGATCAGCAGTTTTCCGGTTTGTGGATCTGAACCGATGGGTCTCCTGCTCACCCTGGCCCCCACGCTGCCGGACTGCGCCTGCCTGGCGCCGATGGACCCGGACCCCGAGGCGCTGCTCACTAAGGTGATCGGCGTGGAGTTCTTGATGATCTTGTAAACAAAACACAGTTTTTCTGTTGACCACAGACTTTGTTTGGTCTCCAGTTCTCCTTCTAAGTTCAGATCTTTTAAGTCAGCAATTGTACTAGAAGGAGAAGAAAGAGAGAAAAGAAAATTAAATGTTCCTGTTTTTAAATAGCTGCACATTTTCTAATATTGTCTAAATTAAATCGAACCCTTTTTTAAGTATTTCTCTCAGCTTCCTCATGTTGACTTTCTCGTATTGCACGGTGAAGATGGAGGAGCTGCTTTCCAGGGTTCCCTCCAGCTGGGCCTCCACGGCGGTGTCGGCGGCAGCCGCCACCGGGCCGGGAGCCATCTGGACCTTTCCCTCCACGCTCGCACTCACCCCGCCTGACGTGCTGATGTCGTCCAGCAGGCGGCCTTTGGTGGTCAACCCTTCCACACACAGAGAGAGGCGGTCAGGTGCAGCCGGAGACATTTGGTCCGTTTGCAACTTGGAGATCACCTGCAAAGTCTGTCGGTGCCAGCTCAGGTGTATACAGATCAAATATTGTGCACTCAGTGAAGTTGTATGTAGTTTCCTTGTGGACAAACTTCTTCTGGACCTTCACCAGGGAAAACATCTCAACCTGAAAGTTCAGATTTGTATTATATATAAGATCGTTTTGGGCTCCCAGGGATTTCAGCAGATCCTTCGTCTTTTTAGCAAACATCTGCAGACAGAAAAGATAAGAAAGAGATGTTCAACTTTCAGTTTTCAGGTGAGTTTAGCCTGCAGATCATATCTGGAACCAGAGCCGGATTTAGAAAGAGAAGGGCCTCGGGCGGAGCCAGCCTAGGTTCCTGACATCATCAACAAGGCGGATCACAGAGATTTACACAGAAAACATCAAACATCACCAACCACGAACAAGCAAACTTTACATTTTGTAATTGTAACCAGGATAATTTTTCTATATTAGATTCAGTTTATTTATTTTATTTTCCATTTTGTTAGATTTAATTTTATTTATTTTTATTTAAAGGTTTAATTAAAATCCTCCTTTCCTTAATTTATTCAACACCAACCAGGCGAGAACAACATTGTTCTCCCTGGTTTTGACGTCATGTGACAGCTGCACGTCAGCTCCTAAATAGACCCTTTTCACATGACGTCACACAACCTCCGTTTTGGCTCGAAGCTGTGCATCCTTAGTTCCGGTGTACATAGTAAGTAATGATAAAGTTGTCTATTTCATATATATATCTATCTCTGCCAGCATATGTTGATCAGACAGAACACCGGAGCATGGAGTTTACACAGTCTCTAAAACATTTGCCTAAAATAAGATTTGAAGATATATCACGATTTGCAAACCAATTTTCTCTGACAACAAAATCTAAATTAGACAAAGGCTACAAATTCTTCACCGAACAATACCTGTTTGACTATGAAGGTTGGTATTTTTGTTTTGCATAACCGTTAGCTTAGCATTAGTGGATTTTGTTAGCTAGCTAACTACGTGACATATCTGTTCCTTAACCAGAACTAGCTAACAAAATTCACTAATGCTAAGCTAACGGTTATGCAAAACAAAAATACCTACCTTCATAGTCAAACAGGAATTGTTCGGTGAA
>NW_015114428.1:110294-115347 GCF_001443285.1 Poecilia latipinna | reverse complement strand
TACTGTTTTGCATAAGTTGCATTCAATTATTATGTAAACTCCTGCAATTATGAGAAAATACATGTAAATGGATTATTTAGGCCCGTTTACACAGGCCAGGTGTGTTGCAGATCCTCCGCCCGCGGGCCGTACGTTTGACACCCCTGGTCTAGGATGAACCAAGGATTGTCTGGCTTCATGCTGGCCAGACTGGCGAGCTGACCGCAGGGGTGTCAAACTCCAGTCCTCGAGGGCCGCTGTCCTGCAGTTTTTAGATGTACCACAGGTACAAAACACTGGAATGAAATGGCTTAATTACCTCCTCCTTGTGTAGGTAAGTTCACCAGAGTCCTGCTAATGACCTAATTATTCTTTTCAGGTGTGGTGCAGCAGAGGAACATCTAAAAGTTGCAGGACAGCGGCCCTTGAGGACTGGAGTTTGAGACCTGTGGTACAACACCTATTATCTGAGGAAACTCTTCCGAACTGGTTGGAGATTCAGCCCAACAAGTCTTCACTGAAGGAACTGGATTATTATTATTATTTTGTTTTTTTTCCCTTTCATCATCAACAAAGACTGGTTGCCTTCCTTGGTTTAAGGAACCCATTTGGACTTTAAATTGTGGACTAACTTGTATATATTGTAAATATTAACACAACTCACTGATTTTGCACCATCTAACTGTCTCTGTGTTTTTACAATTTGCCACCTCCTCCAGCAGACGAACCTAGTTTTTAAGAAATCACTTGGATTGACTTTAATTTGGATTATTTCTAATCCTAATAATCCTAGAATGTAACTTGGGTTACATAATCAAAATCACAAAGCAAAAATGTCACATATTGATCAATGTTTCAGTTACAGCTAATCAACTTAGCTCTGCTCTAAAGGAACTCAGTGTTTCAGCAGTTTTTCAGTTTTCTGGAAGTTTGTTCCAGGTCTGTGGTGCCAGGAAGCTGAGAGTTCAGGACATTATTAGTCATTTAAACATCAGCAGATTTAAAATGTAAGTTGGCTCCATGTTGGTCCCAGAAGAATTTAATAAAACTTTTCAGATACTTTTGAACTTTTATACAGGAATAAAATGTAACAAACACCAGACTTTCTACAGGCCTGTGAGCTTCATATCGACGTCTATAAAACATGCATTCATTACCGACATATCCTGCCTCTTCGGGCCCGGGGCCCCTGAATCGGCCAGTGAGGTGCGGCCCTGAACCTGGAGCCTCTTACCTTGCTGACGGCGCCGTGGTCGGAGGAACTGAGCGCCGGGACAGAGCTGCAGCTTTTATACGTCCTCTACGCTTCATCGAGTCCAGAAAACATTCCTGACGCACAGCGGCCCATCGCCATGGAAATCCAACCCAGAGGCCCATCGCCATGGAAATCCAACCCAGAGGCCCATCGCCATGGAAACCCAACCCGTCAGACCGGACGGTCAGCTCCTCGCCTTCAGCCTCAATGAGACGTTTTCAAAAATCAGATTCCTGGGAGCGATGGAGCGTTTTATCACAACTATCAGCTTTCAGTGACGTTACATCGACGTTTGTCCAGCTGCACTGGAAACTGGAAGCAGATTTTATGATTTTAATACGTTTGACCTGCAGCCAGACGTTTTTACTCGATGCTGAATGAACAGATTTTATGTTTACAGTTCATGATGTTTTCCTGCTGAAGGTTCAGGAACGGTTCTGTTGCCGCCATCAGCAATCCAAGAGCACACAGAGGTGAAGTTGTGCTGGAAAGTATTTCCACCTTCACTGCTGCCCCTCAGTGTTTCAGATCTTTAATATTCATATCTGACAGGAACCTGATTTCATTTATTATTAAATCTCCAAACAAACCTGTTTCTGACTCCCTAACATACAAAACTCTGGATGAACTTTGATAAGCTGATTTAAATCAGACAGTTCAAACAGCAGCATCTCTTTCATATACACGTCCGGACTTGGACTAGGCCAAGTCTTTGTATCATGTTAGAGGTTGACATGTTGGGGTGATTTTGATCTTTAGCCAGTAATTAAGGTGTCTTATGTCAAATTAAATGGTAAAACATGTTACTTGATTTAACTACGGAGTGATTACTTTTTCACAGAGAGCAAGAATGACTTGGATCAGTTTTTCCTCAATAAATAAATAAATTGATTGGAAACTGCTGATTGGATCTTTGATAATGATGATTTCAGGCATGAACATCCATTCAGCTCCGTTCACAGATTCAAGCAGGACACAGAAGGAAAGACGGAAAGAAAATAAAGAATCTTAAAAGAATAAAATTTCTCAAACGGTTCATTGGTCAGGTTGAGGAAACGCTGAGTCAGCAGGTCTCTGAAGACCTGAGGATCCTCAGAAACTCAGATCATTCAGAGTTTATGGGCCAATATCAGAATAATAACACCTGTTCCCCGATAAGAACTGGTTCTGATATGATCCGGATAAACATTATTACATTAATAAAACACAAACAACATATTCATGCTGCCCTGAGCAACCAGGAAACACATTTTCAACGCAGTCAGAACCGGATCTGATGGGGATCAAACAGATACGCATCGTTTTCACTGCAGCATGAAGTATTTTAACCGAGACGCTAACAAGCCTCACCTTAACATTATCAGCATGAAGGTGAAAGTTCAGATTGGTTTCTCTTTAACTGCATCAGATCATCCACCAGGATCTGCCACAGAGGAATGTTCTTCACCGTCCAGGTGATCGACTGATCAACCGGTCGGCTGGTCAGCTGGTCCGGTCAGAACCACCCGGAGCTCAACAACGCCTCTGGGTCCTGCAGGAACCCCCACCTCCAACTGAGACAGCCCGATCCTGTACACTAGGGGTTGAACGACTACATATTTTTTAAGGTCGACTACATCATGATAATAGTCGAGTCGATGTCGACTAGTCGCGGTGACGTCATGGTGACGTAAGCGCAAAAACCCTTCACACACACACACCCTTCTCCTGCTTTTACTAAGTCTATTATGCAGAATTAAAAGAGCAATAAACAGATCATTCTTCGTGAGCAGGGAGAAAAGTTCGTTGTACAAATTCAGGTCTGACTTTTTTTTGTTATTTTTTTCCAAACACCGGCTGATGCTGATGATCTCTGGATAGTTACTCGTATAGGAGTAAAATTATCACACTGACCACAATGGTGCTTTTGGAACATCACAAACTAAACTTATTATGAATGGATCCCGTTTGATTACAGTTGAATTCAGCGAAGCCTCCTGCTGCTGCTCCCCGATGCGCAGCAGGACGCTCTGCTGACTCAGAGTCGGTTCGGCTCTCTGAACCGATATGTAGACGGCGGCAGAGATCGCCTCTATCAGATCCTCAGGATGAAGCTTGGACTTAGTTTTCCAGATGTAGTCAAACCACATCTTTATAAGAGCGTAAAGCTGCCAGGTTAAAAACTTCAATACGCAGGATGACGCTGATCAGTTGGATGGATAAAAAAGCCTGACATCATGACGGGTTGTAACACATTACTGCGGTAGTCTTTTTTATTTATTTATTTTTTTAAGGATTTTTTCGGCACTAGTTTATTTGACAACGATCTGACTGTAAGGGGGCAGAGAGAGCGGAGAGAGGCCTGGGCCCAGCGAATGGAGGACGGGAGTCGGACTCCTGATTACCGGGCTCTGTATGCGGGGCGCCGCGCTAACCACCGCGCCGCGCAACGCCCCTATTGCGGTAGCCTATGCTGTAATTTACAGTTTGTAATTATTAAATTATTTTATTTTTTTATACAATTTGAGCTTTCTGACGAACTTACCTAGTCCACCTTCTTTCATTTTCTGAGAAAAATCTGTTTAGTCATGTAATTGCGACTAGTCGACTGGCCCAGAAAAAAGTCACTGCAGAGAAAAGAATCGACGAGTCGACTAGTCGACTAATTGGTGCAACCCCTAGACTACACACAGGATAAGTTTCCCACCAGATTCACAACAAACTTTTCAAATGTCACAATCAAAAGGAAAATGTGACTCAGGCATGTTTCCATCTACTGGTTTGAGTCAAGCAGGCGTCACAGAGCGTGCCTCCATCAGACGTCGATGCTACGCATGGCTGGAATGGACAGGAAGTAGAAGTTGCAAAAATCAGCAAGAGTCCAAAATGGAGGTTTGGTTCCTCTGGTAAGGCACAGACACACCAGTGGACAGAAATGTTTACACATTCAGAGCTTATTCAGCAAATGTGTTTTAATTAGAGAATATCAGAATGAGGAGAAGTAGTGAGCAGTCAGAGTCTGTAGACCCAGGACCGGACTACAGAGGTAGGTACAAGAACTATTAATCCCACAATGCACTTTGGTTCCAGGAGGACAGAGAGGATGCACTCCAGGAAGGATTGCTGTGACATCATAGGAGGAAGACCACTTAGCAACCCAACATTCAAGAGGACGAGATCAGGGAGATGGACAGCAACTTTCCCTTCACTTCTCTGGCCAATGGAGGACAGATCCCCACCACAGATCCCTACCACAGATCCCTACCACAGATCCCTACCACAGATCCCCACCACAGATCCCTACCACAGATCCCCACCAGAGATCCCCACCACAGATCCCCACCACAGATCCCTACCAGAGATCCCTACCACAGATCCCCACCACAGATCCCCACCACAGATCCCTACCACAGATCCCTACCAGAGATCCCCACCACAGATCCCCACCACAGATCCCCACCACAGATCCCTACCACAGATCCCTACCACAGATCCCCGCCACATATCCCCACCACAGATCCCTACCACAGATCCCCACCACAGATCCCCACCACAGATCCCTACCAGAGATCCCTACCACAGATCCCCACCACAGATCCCCACCACAGATCCCCACCACAGATCCCTACCACAGATCCCTACCAGAGATCCCTACCACAGATCCCTACCACAGATCCCTACCACAGATCCCCACCACAGATCCCTACCACAGATCCCCACCACAGATCCCCACCACAGATCCCTACCACAGATCCCCACCACAGATCCCTACCACAGATCCCTACCACAGATCCCTACCACAGATCCCCACCAGAGATCCCCACCACAGATCCCCACCAC
>NW_015114428.1:99256-106000 GCF_001443285.1 Poecilia latipinna | reverse complement strand
CCTACCAAAGATCCCTACCACAGATCCCCACCACAGATCCCTACCACAGATCCCTACCACAGATCCCTACCACAGATCCCTACCACAGATCCCTACCAGAGACCAACGCTGACAGCGTTTGTTTGCTGCAAACCTTCCTGACCTGTACGAAGGATTTTCTTGTTGGTTTCAGATGTTTCCTTGTTTTACTAGTTTCAGGTCGACTTCTGAAACCCTGAACTGGTTCAACACACTAGACTGTCTGAAAGGGCCTGGAGATAACTGTCCCTGTTAAATCTACCAGTTTTGTCTCATTACTCTGATAAACTAACCATTATTCAAACCTGAAACAATCCTAAAACCCTCAAGTTATTCTAAAACCATCTAATCTGGAATTATTTAATCCTGATTTCTTGTCTTGTCTCCATCCTGGAGTTTCATCTTCCTAACTAATCTCCTCATAAAACACTTATAACCTTTAAGAAAGGAAGAATCTCAATGAACGTTAACGTGAGTATTCTACATTGACCTGTAAAGAATAAAACTTCCGATTGTCAGGAAACTCTCCTGGCCTCTGATTGGTCACTTCCTGCTCCGAGGCTCCTGCACTTCCCCTTTATGTGATTTTACAGCCTCCTGCTCATTTTACACAAGATTCACACACAACAAAACGACTCAATACTTACTAATTAGCAGCACTGAGATATTATCTCACCGTTAATTCTTTCAGTGAAGGGAGGGGGGATCTGTCGGATCTCAGTTATTGTGACAGGATTTCTAACAGGAATAATTCAGGTTGGTCTGCCCTCAGAGGAGGGCAGACCAACCTAACCCTCTGAAGGAGAACACAACCGTTAAAACGTCACAAGGTTTTTATTCACATTAAGCTGCTTGTTTTCTGCGCAGGTTTCATTAGTGGAAATGTAGAGATGAGCTGCAGGACAACATGACGGAAAAACATTCAAATTTATGATAAATCATTTTTTTATTAAACTTTATTTCTCACAGATACTGACAATCATTTACAAGAAGCAATAAAAGAGTGGCAGTAAAGATCTGACTTTCTAATGTGACACAGATAAAGTGAGGAAAATGTTTATTATCACTGATTAAACTCAATTATCTTCATCTTTCTCTCATCCTCCTCCAGGGGGCGCTGGATGTTTGGTTCTTCCAGTTCCCAACACAGAAGAAGAAACAGAGAACAACCCAGAACCTTTACAGCAGCACAAACATATTACAATATAGTCCATACCAATTATTATTGTTTTAAATATCTGAAATACTGCCCAACCGATGTTTTAAATTAAAGAATAAAGAAGTTTGACTTGATGAATTGAACTGAGTCTCGCTTTGATTTCTGAAGAAATCTGGATGTTTTTTCTGGATCTTTTCTGCTGTCATCTATCAGAAATCACTTCATGCTTTGCTTTATTTTCCTCCTTCCTCTTTTTTTCTTTCCTTAATTTACTGAAACAGAACAAACATTTTTTAATTTTGGGGGGATTTTTGTACGTAAAGATTTATGAAGAAAAACTGCAGATTGATTAAACTGAAATAGGAGAAAAAAATAAAAAAAAGGAAACGTTTTGCTTTAAAACTCACATTACTGGGAACCGAGCCGGGAAGAACCGCGGTCCAGTCTTGTAGATTCGGCTCTCAATCCTGGTTCTGGAAGGGATTTCTGCAACAGATGCAGTAAAATATGATTGTATAATATTTTTATTGCTTTTGTTTAATCCTGTAAACAGAGGATTCATGAGATCCAGGAATTTTGCATTTTGTGATGCATGTTTTTACTGCTTCCTATAATTTTGCAGTTCAAACACCAACAGACCAGTAAGTTAGTTATTTTACCAATTATTGTTCCATGTTCATCGGTGTGCACCATCACCTCCATTAGCCCGAAAGCCAAGGTGCAGTCTGTGGGCACAGTGAACTGAGTTTCCTCTTTCCTGACTTTCTGAAACATGAGAACGCAGCAGATTCAGCCGAAAACGCTCCAAATTTACATTTAAGAAAATGTTAGAACAATGAGACATCCGATCAGAATCTAATGACCTTGGCCGTGACAGAGAGGGACTTTACGGAGTCGTTCCCTGAAGCTTTGCTGCGAAGCGTCACAGAGGACGAGTTGTAGAAGATCTGGTGAACAAACGCCAGTTTCTCCATGTTCCGTATCTTTAAATCTTCCTGAAACTCTTTCTTTACCGTCCTGAAGAAACAAGAAATGAATCAGAATCAGTAGATATTTCCGGCTAACGAGCTTCTCAGTTCACTAAGCAGACAGGAAGTTCTACTTTTTGGACATTTTTGAAGGTTTCATCGGCCTTAGTGGCCTTTTTTTAACAGCTGTCAGACAGGAAAAGGTGAAGATCTGCAGCAAAGGTCATCAGGCCTCCATCAGTCGTCTTTACCGCTTTGTCACCGGCTCGTCTTTCTTGGCCAACAATGTTTTCAGCTTTTTCAAGTCCACTACGTCTTTCTTCACAGTGAAGGACGTCGCCGAGTCCTGAGAGGTCGAATTACCGGAGACACCTCTGTCAGCTAGAACACCGGCCGAGTTGTCTTTGGTATTTTCAGTGTAAGAGGTGACATTCACCAGGATGGTGATGTCTTTCCTCACTAGATCTGGAAGGAACACAGGTTGGTGTCAGACGTTCAGTCACATGTTCAGAAGCAGAGAAACGTTGAGGAACTCAGACCTGCAGGGTTGATTTCAGCGTCAGTCAGGACATCCAGGATCGTCTGCTCCATAAACGTGTACTTTATGGTTTGTCTTAATAGAGGTTTATGGATCTTAACCAGACTCAACAACTCAACTTGTTCATTCAGATTCGCGTTATGGACGAGATCTTTCTCAGCCCCCAAACAGTTGAGAATTGACTGAGCCTTTTTTGCAAACATCTGTAGAAACAAAAACAGGTTTAGAAGAAGATCGATGGGGATTAATGTGAGTCCAGCCGGCAGAGCCTGATCTTACCTTGATGCTGCTGCCGCTGCAGAGACGGAGCTTCACATGCAGCCGTCTGGGCAGAGGAGGAGCTGCACAGCTTTTATACTCGGCTGGGGAGCGTTCCTCACACACAGCTGCACCTTACCGAACTATCTGATCAGATAAACCCGTCAGACCAGAAAATTATCTTTGAAAAAGAAAGTTTCAATTGAGCAAAGTGTTTCTCAGCTACTTATTGAACTGTGGGCCCAAAGCCAGAGGGATCAAGGCATAAATATATTTATATATTGTGACGATCCCCTCCTGTCCAGTAGGTGTCTCTAGTCCTCTACATGTTTGTTCTTGTTTTTTTTCCAGGAAGCAGGTAGATGGGCTGTTAATTGCACACACCGGTAGATGATAAAAGTGGACGTCTAGTCAGTCACTGTCTGCTTGTTTGCCCTCCGGACCAGGCCGGAACGAGCAGCATTGGTCCACACTTCTCTCTGACTGGCCGGCCTGATCTCACAGAGCGTATTTCTGTTATCAAATAAATTATTGTTTCTATAGATCCACTCGTCTGTCTCCCTTTTTGTCCTCGCCTTCGAGCTGGGTGTGACAATATAAATATATTTATATATAAATATATTTATATTTATATATATAACTGAATATATTTCTATTCAGTTACTCTACTGAATCCCTGACCACTCTGCAGAAATACAGTCTTACCAGGGATTTCTGTCTAGTTTCTAGGAGAAACACATGAATTAAGGCAAAACTAACTTACATGTAACTTTCTGATATCAGCTTCTTTTAAGTAAATAATTTTTTAGTATTAATAAAAAGCTCCAGTTTCACTGGCAGATGATTTATTATGTGGGGAAAATGTGAAGTAAGTGAAATAATCTGCCGGTGGGATTAGTGAATATCAATATTAAGGAACATTCAGAACGATTAAAACAATCTCCTATATCTTGCTAAAAAGTTACTTTTGTCTTAAAGTGTTAAAGATATTTGCACTACAAACTAGACATCGATTCTTGGTAATATTCAGTGTTTGTCTTTGCAGAGTGAATTTTACTGAAAGCACACTTCATGTGACATGGGATAAAATACATGAAGTTATGAGGATTCATTGAGAGATGTGCTTATTAACATTTATAAATAAGATGATAAACTGGGAAGGAGACCAACGAACACAAAGAGACACAATCTGAGACTCAAAGTACCAAACAAGGCCTGGAACTGATAAAACTACATGAATGGAGGAAATATTCATACTTAGAGAGAAACTGAACACAGAGAATGAAGAGAATATGGAAAGAAGTTTCTAACATACATAAACACAAACGAAGACCCAAACCCAGACAGCTGTGAAACGCGGCGGCTGCACCGTAGCGTGAGAAGCTGCATTGTTCAGAAACACGCATGACTGACAGCAGAAAAGTGTCTGGAGACAACAGCTATGCAGATTGACTTCAGGTTATCAGATGAGCAGCTGAGATCTGAAACACGCAGCCTGAACGCTGCAGCTTCACAGACAGGAAGTTTCAGCATCTTCTGTTTCCACCTCATGCAGCACCACTTCTACTGCTCACATTTAAAGAAGGGCCTAGTCAAAGTTTCTCACCAGACATTTAGTGTCTCGCTCTCAGTTCATTAAATCTGAATCTCTTCATCAGTCTTTGACCAAACCTACATGTGTTTGTTTCTCAGCTCAGTGGGTCCATAACGGAGGTCCGAACCGTCCTACAGACCCGAATCCCACAGAAACTCAGGACTCTGGACCAGGACCTCACTGACCTGAGGGCCGCCACGCCTCTGCAGACCATCAAGGTTCAAACAGGAAGTAGTTCTCCTTCTTGTTTCATGAGCTCATCCCTGTTAGAAAACGTTTCATCTGAACGGAGAACATGACCAAACATTTTAACACCTTCCTAACGTGACGTTCATCCTGTACAAGTTATCGTAGCCCAGAATGAGTCACAGCACAGGCAGATTTCAGTCAACCGAGACGTTTCTGATGAAATCTGCATCAAACCAACCAAACCCTCTGACCAACCTGTTCCCCTCCTGGCCTGTGGGGGCGCTGCACCAAGAACCACTGAAGGAAACGACACAAAAACCTCTGAAGACGCTGAGAGCAACTTCCTTCTTCACCAGATGGAAACAAGATGGAGGCAGCAGATTTTAGCGGTTGGAGGATTTCTCTTTAGGCTAAAGACCAGGAGTCATTTCTGCTGCTAGCGGTAGGCTAGCACGTTAGCTTTGGTTGTATTTACCCAGAATGCCCTGCTCTGTAGTCCACTTCCTGCTTTTGGAGCGGTCTCTGGTCCACTTGGCGTTCACTTCAACCGAACTCAGACCGAGGTTTGGAGGACCAGAGGTCAGAGGTCAGTTAGAGGTCACACCTCACCAATGGAACAGGACTGGAGCTGGATTAAAGCAAACTGGACCAAAGTGTGGTTAGTGAAAGACGGTGGACCGACGGATCAATCCCCAGGGTCTCCTAAAGAGTTTAAATGCTGATGGAGGGACTTTGATTCATTCATTCATTCATAGGACAGGAGAACTGCTGCGTGTTTCAGCATGAACCAGTTTTTATTTTCAGACAGAACACGGTTAGCAGAGGAAACTGAACATTTCTACAACTGAACCTTCAGAGACCAGAGAAAGTCTCCAGACTTCACATCACCAGGAGCAGCAAAACCAGGAGCTGGAGCCGTAAATACAAAGTCACATGATCAACTAACCCAGAGAATACAAAAACATCATATACACATTTATACACAACAGTGATGACCGTCATCCTTCATCAGCATCGTTCTGTTTGTTATTCCTGAAGCAGAAGTCAGGTGATGTGAAATCAGTTATTGTTATTCTGCAGTGACTTCATGTGTAGAGCCTGGAGTCCCTCAGGGTCGAGTGATCGGCCCGTTTTATTCCCAGGTTACAAACGAACGAACAAAGCAGTGAAACCGAAATAAAACTCCGTTTTTAGAGTTGACCAGGTGTACAGACTTCTGAAATCAGCGCCAAGTTTCAGTTTGACCTGAATTTCAGGTGAGATGAATGGAAGAAACTGCCAGTGAGGAGAGCGATTGATTATGAACTGATAAATTATTGAAACCAGCAGAAACACTGGTGTTCTTTAAATGCCTCAAAACTTTAGTTTTTACACATTAAAACAACAAAACCCTTCCAGTTACTGTTTAATTGACAAGCACAGTGGTTCCATCAGCAGTTCAGACATTTCAGGTGAGTGCAAATTATTTATAATCATTCAGGATTTCACTACGAAATTAACCAACAACACCAACATGGGGGACAAAATTAAATATAAATAAAGTATAACGTGACCTTCATCAGTGATGGATGGATGTGGAGCTGCTGTAGCAGCTCAGGAGGAAAACAGCTTCATCATTCATAAATGATCAGAAAATCCTTCAGATTGCTGACCTCAGAGGTCAGAGGTCAGACGGCGCGCTGGTCAGTAGCATGCATGGTAGGAGGGGAGCTGCAGCCGAGACGCTAAACGTCGTCAAATATCCGATTCCGAGAAGAAGACATGGAGAGATAGCGTCCACCTGCATGCCTGGAAATACAGAATATACTGAATTATTGCAAACAATAAACTACATGATACAGGAATTATAAGTGGTTCTGGTGTGTGACTGAACCAGGTGTGATTGAACCAGGTGTGATTGAACCACACCTGGTTCAATCACTGATTCAGTCAGTCACACACACCTGACTGAATCAGGTGTGTGTGACTGAACCAGGTGTGACTGAACCAGGTGTGACTGAACCAGGTGTGACTGAACCAG
>NW_015114428.1:91195-95563 GCF_001443285.1 Poecilia latipinna | reverse complement strand
GTATGAGCAAAGTGTGTGTGTCTGAACTAGGTGTGTCTGAACCAACTGTGTGTGACTGAACCAGGTGTGATTGAACCAGGTGTGTGTGACTGAACCAGGTGTGACTGAACCAGGTGTGACTGACTGAACCAGGTGTGATTGAATCAGGTGTGTGTGACTGAATCAGGTGTGTGTGACTGAACCAGGTGTGATTGAATCAGGTGTGTGTGACTGAACCAGGTGTGATTGAACCAGGTGTGTGTGGCTGAACCAGGTGTAATTGAACCAGGTGTGTGTGACTGAACCAGGTGTGTGTGGCTGAACCAGGTGTAATTGAACCAGGTGTGTGACTGAACCAGGTGTGTGTCGGACATCCTGTCTACCTGCTGGCCTCGGCCTCCAGGCCGTCGTCTGTCAGGGAATCGGCGTTGAAGTCCAGCGGTTCAGCGTCCTGCAGCAGCTCGATGCAGTCCCTCTCCGTCCGGCCGGCAGAGCGAGAATACTTCACCTCTGAATGCCACAAACAGGTTCTGTTAGGGTTCTGTTGGGGTTCTGGCTTTGTTCCGGTTCTGGTTCTGACTCACGTCTGTCCCTGCTGGACTCAGAGTAATTGGTCTCCGTCATCTCGTGGCTGCTCCGGTTCCTCGGACCGAAGTCCTCCCTCTGGTTGCCATAGCGCTCCTTCCACTCCTGAAACACAGACAGACGCAGTGAGG
The DNA here is from genome assembly GCF_001443285.1 of Poecilia latipinna. Classification (NCBI taxonomy): domain Eukaryota; kingdom Metazoa; phylum Chordata; class Actinopteri; order Cyprinodontiformes; family Poeciliidae; genus Poecilia; species Poecilia latipinna. The sequence continues at coordinate 94,868 of NW_015114428.1, read as the reverse complement.
ACTTTCCTCCAGCAGAGGGCAGCGAACCGTCGGCATGATGGTCGTTCTTCTCACTCTCCGTCGGTTCTCTCCATCTTCGATCCTCTGCCTCTTCCTCCTCTCTGTGGAAACAGAAACCGGTTTGAGGAACATTCTGGGTCGCTTTGATTTCGGCGATCTTTACTCCGCTCTCACCGCGTCGGATCAGCTCCTTTCCCTCGTCGATGAGGTCAGAGGTCATCTCGCTGTCATCCATGAACTGCTGGAAGCCCAGGAGGTTCAGGCAGCGCGTTCCCAGACTGGGTCAGAGCAACCAAGAACATCTTTAGAGGGGCAGCAAGTTTTCTGAGAAATTTACATTTTCTACATTATATCTAATTATTTTCCACTTATTTTAATAAGAGTGGGATCCTTTCTGATCCTTTCTGATCCTAGACGATCCTTTCTGATCCTAGCTGATCCTAGACGATCCTTTCTGATCCTAGACGATCCTTTCTGATCCTTTCTGATCCTAGACGATCCTTTCTGATCCTAGCTGATCCTAGATGTTCCTAGCTGATCCTATATGATCCTATATGATCCTTTCTGATCCTTTCTGATCCTAGATGATCCTTTTTGATCCCTAGACGATCCTAGATGATCCTAGATGATCCCTGATGGTTTGGTTTTTCCTCACCGGTCCGGCCCACCACCAGGTCATGGCGGACTCACCGGGTCGGTGAGGAACCCGTTTATAGCTGCTTCCTGTTCTACTTAGTATTTGCCACTTTTGATTAGCCAGTAGGAATCAATCTGATTGATTGATTCTTGTTTTGCCCTCAGCAGCAGGTACAGGATGTTTCACTGCTGTTAATAAAGTTTGACTGACTGGATGATGTCATCATCTTCTTCCTGTCTGGGTTAAAGGTTAAAGGTGAGCGGGAGGCTGCCGACCTGAAGTAGGTGGCGATGCAGAGGATGACGATCAGCATGGGGTAGTAGATGTAGAAGCCGTTGGCGATGAAGGACAGAACGCGCATCGAGCCCATGATCTGAAACACAGAGGAAGAGCTGAGCCCGGTTCTGGTTCTGATGGGCCCAAACAGCCCGGTTCTGATCGTGGATCTGGATGCGGCGGCCTCACCGAGGTGTAGGCCGTGGGCAGCTTCTGCCGGTGAGAGATGGCCGAGTCCATGTGGATCAGACCCAGGAAGTTCAGGCAGAGAGGAGGAGTGAGACGGCAGAACAGCCTGAGGAGGAACCAGAGGAGGTCAGAACCGGGTCTGGGTCAGGACCGGGTCAGGACCGGTTCTGGTTCCGGACCGGATCTGGGTCAGAACCGGTTCTGGTTCCGGACCGGATCAGGACCGGGTCTGGGTCAGGACCGGGTCTGGGTCAGGACCGGTTCTGGTTCAGGACCGGGTCTGGGTCAGGACCGGTTCTGGGTCAGGACCGGTTCTGGGTCAGGACCGGGTCTGGGTCAGGACCGGATCTGGGTCAGAACCGGTTCTGGTTCCGGACCGGATCAGGACCGGGTCTGGGTCAGGACCGGGTCTGGGTCAGGACCGGTTCTGGGTCAGGACCGGGTCTGGGTCAGGACCGGGTCTGGGTCAGAACCGGGTCTGGGTCAGGACCCAGACCCACCCGGAGACCCTGACAGGGTCAGCAGCGTTTCTCCCTGCAGTCTGACTGTAGCAAATATTAGATGTAAAAATAAAAATAATAAAAATTAAATAAGATCAAAGAAAAACACAAACTGCAAAAAGCAAAATGAAAATAAATAAAATTCATGAAATAAAAAAATTCCATGAAACTTTAAACATTTAACTACAAGATCCTGATGATGAAGCGTAGTGAAAGAATGCAGCGCCCCCCACTGACATGCCGCTGAACTGCAGGCTGTAGGCGTCGGTCTGGTGGTGGGAGGCCAGGTAGTAGTAGTTAAAGACTCGGATCCGGAACACCGTGGAGTAAACGCAGGTGCAGAGGAAGAAGATGGTGATGAAGCACGCCATCTGGTGGACACACAGCACATTACCCCTGAACAGGAATCACCAGAGAAACAGAGTCCGGTTCTGGGACCGGACCTGGTACACCCAGGTGTCTCACCTCGATGTACAGATAGTTGTAGTCGCTCTCTGCCAGCTGGATGAAGACGGCGAACAGCGACAGGACGGGTCGGGTGCTGAAGAACGTGCATTCGGACCAGACCACGGCCACGCTGAACAGGGTCAGAACCACCGACACCAGCCGGTAGAACCAGCGCTTCAAGAGGCATTCCCAGTACCACTCTGGGACAGAAGCAGAAGGCGGGTCAGAGGTCAGGGTCCATCTGGGCTCCGGTACCGGCGGGGAGCGGCGACCCACCTACGGTCGGGGTGTAGACGTAGCGGCTGAAGCGACCCGGCGGCTCGGCGGACTGGAAGCTGTGGACGAACTGGTGGCTCAGGCTGGTCTCGTTCTTGGCCACGTCCTCCAGGTGGACGGCCTGCTGCAGCAGGATCTGCCACTGGACCCGGGTCCGGTTGTGCCTCTGCACGGCGTAGATCACCTGAGGAAAGATGGCAGGGTGAGGCGGCGGCGGCTCCAGAACCGGACCGGGCCGGAGCGACTCTCACCTGCTTGTGCAGCTTGACCAGACTCTTCTCGGTCGGGTACGAGTTCTGCTTATCGTCAAAGTCTTCGTAGTCGTCCATGTTCCGACCCATCTTCTCTTGGTAGTCCACGGGACACTGGGGGGTCAGAGGTCAGAGTCAGGGGTCAACTCCACCGGACCCGCCTGCATCAGGACCAGAACCGGCTGCTTACCTTCCTCAGGATGGTGTCGATGCATTTCCTCAGTGGATGGTTGTACTTGATGGACTCGCTGACCTTCCTCACCTCCTGCAGCAGAACACAGCCACAGTAGAACCCGAACAGAATCAGAACCCAGCCGGAGCCCTCAGGGCCGCTCACCTCCATCACATCCTCCAGGTTCTCCTCGGCGTCCGCCTTCTCCGTCATCAGCTTGGAGGCCTTGAAGTAGGTCTTCATGAGCAGGTGTCCGTGGCGCGAGGCGTTCCAGTAGGAGCGCGGGATTTCCACCAGGCCGTAGCCCAGCAGCAGCACCAGCAGGAACAGGCCCCACGTGTTGGCCGCCGTGATGCCGATGGTCTGCAGCTCGTACCTGGGGAAGGGGAACCGGGTCAGAGGACCGGGTCAGGGACCGGGTCAGAGGACCGAGTCAGAGGACCGAGTCAGAGGACCGAGTCAGGGGACCGGGTCAGGGACCGGGTCAGGGACCGAGTCAGAGAACCGAGTCAGGGGACCGGGTCAGAGAACTGAGTCAGGGGACCGGGTCAGAGAACTGAGTCAGAGAACCGAGTCAGGGGACTCGGAGGGGAAAAAAAAAAAGTCAGGTTCTGGGACATTGTACAGTATTTTAACACTCAAGGCTAAAGTAGCATTAATAGCATTTTAAACCTCACCATTTTGTCTTATTGGAAAAAACCCATTAAAACTTCTTGATTAGCCAAAAACTGACATGTGGATGCCATGTAGATGAGCAGGTCAGGGGACCGGGTCAGAGGACCGAGTCAGAGAACCGGGTCAGAGGACCGAGTCAGGGACCGGGTCAGGGACCAGGTCAGAGGACCGAGTCAGAGGACCGGGTCAGGGACCGGGTCAGGGACCGGGTCAGGGGACCGAGTCAGAGGACCGGGTCAGGGACCGGGTC
>NW_015114428.1:87045-87631 GCF_001443285.1 Poecilia latipinna | reverse complement strand
AGCAGCGGCTCGGGTCCGGGGTCAGGGGCCCGCGTGAGGGACCGGGTCAGGGCCCGATTCAGGGACCGAGTCAGGGACCGGGTCAGGGACCAGGTCAGAGGACCGAGTCAGAGGACCGGGTCAGGGACCGGGTCAGGGACCGGGTCAGGGGACCGAGTCAGAGGACCGGGGCAGGGACCGGGTCAGGGACCGGGTCAGAGGACCGAGTCAGAGGACCGAGTCAGGGACCGGGTCAGGGACCAGGTCAGAGGACCGAGTCAGAGGACCGGGTCAGGGACCGTGTCAGGGACCAGGTCAGGGACCGGGTCAGGGACCGAGTCAGAGAACCGAGTCAGGGGACCGGGTCAGAGAACTGAGTCAGGGGACCGGGTCAGAGAACTGAGTCAGAGAACCGAGTCAGGGGACTCGGAGGGGAAAAAAAAAAAGTCAGGTTCTGGGACATTGTACAGTATTTTAACACTCAAGGCTAAAGTAGCATTAATAGCATTTTAAACCTCACCATTTTGTCTTATTGGAAAAAACCCATTAAAACTTCTTGATTAGCCAAAAACTGACATGTGGATGCCATGTAGATGAGCAGGTCAGA
>NW_015114428.1:79734-82501 GCF_001443285.1 Poecilia latipinna | reverse complement strand
GGTCAGGGACCAGGTCAGGGACCGGGTCAGAGGACCGGCTCAGGGACCGGGTCAGGGACCAGGTCAGGGACCGGGTCAGGGACGGGGCCAGGGGACCGGGTCAGAGGACCGAGTCAGGGACCAGGTCAGAGGACCGGGTCAGGTACGGGGTCAAAGGACCGGGTCAGAGAACTGAGTCAGAGGACCGAGTCAGGGACCGCGTCAGAGGACTGAGTCAGGGACCAGGTCAGAGGACCGGGTCAGGGACCAGGTCAGAGAACCGAGTCAGGGACCGGGTCAGGTACGGGGTCAAAGGACCGGGTCAGAGAACTGAATCAGGGGACCGAGTCAGGGACCGGGTCAGAGGACCGAGTCAGGGACCAGGTCAGAGGACCGGGTCCAGTCCCGCTCACTGACCTGGTCTCTGCCATCAGACCACTTGATCAAATGGCATCAACATCATATCTCAGATTTATTCCATTCCTTAATCAAAATAATCAGTGAATATCAGATTAATAATCAATTAATCGCCAGAACTGATTGATGTCAGAATAATTGATTTTTAAAATATTTGCTAGCTATTCCAAATCATGATCAGGACAACGATCAGAGACGAATCTCCAACCTGGTAGAGGCTCAGAGAGGGGAGAGAAATCCCTGGAAACCTGTGACCTGTTGTTTGCTGCACTATGGAGAACCACTCAGCTGACGCTAAACCTGCTCCAAGCTTGACCCAATAGTCAGAACCAGGCAGTGACCCGGGTCAGGTCAGCATGCCTCACCAGGACAGGTGAGACAGCGGCCAGTCGGGATGAACCGCCACGTAGATGAGCAGCGAGCCGAAGATCAGCAGGTAGGTCCCGTAGTAGATGGCGTTCTCGATGAGCGCCGTCTTGATCTTCCCGGTGATGGAGAACCCTCCGGAGCGAGCGTACGACTGCATGAAGGGCAGCAGCAGCCTGGGAACAGCAGCAGAGAGTCAGAGCAGTTCCAGAACCGGCCGGCCGGCAGGCGAGGCGGATCCGGGTCCAACCCACCAGGTGAGGCACTGAGAGGTCCAGTACACCACCCTCCAGAACACGGGCATGATGCCTTCAGGGATGTAGCTCCAGGGCCGGTGGCACGGCGACGGGATGGGCCTGGAGACGGAAACCAAACGTCAGCTTCCACCAGACGGGAAAAATCATCCAATCACCGAGATTCCAAAGGCAGGCTGACCAATAGCACATCAACAGGAAATAAATCATCCAATCACACGCTTCCAAACCCTCACTGATCAATGACCAGAGAATCCTGGTCAGGAAGTCTGAAAATATCACTGGGCAATTCTGTGTTGTATCCAGATATGAACAAAACCTAAACACCAACAATAAAGTCATAATGATGCAAACATAGAAAGGAAAACTAAAACAAGCAAACAATGCTCAGCCTGGTGGGGGAGCAAGGAAAGCCTGGTGGCCCGCCAGGCTGAGAATCCTCTGAGGAAACCGTTCTTCTTCAGAAAACCCAAAAACCACCAGAGGCGAGTGAAACTGAGGACGTTAGACAGAGAAACACAGCAGCTGGAAACGGAACAAATGTTTGGTCCCAACAGAACCAACGGTACCGGACCACCAGGAGGAAAACAACACTAACGTCCTGCAGACAGGAGAAAAGTTACTGTTCATTAATATTCTCTAATTATCACCTGACTAATGTACCTCTGGTCCTACACATGTAGGACTGAATCGATTAATGCTGATTAATCGATTATTGAAATAACCATCAACTACTTTAGTAATCTCCTAATAGTTAACTGGAGAACAAAACTGAAAAACAGGCATGAGATAAAAAACAACATATTCAGAGCAGAAATTTATCCAGAACTTAATGAAACACTTTGGTCAGTTTTAGCTTCTGTAAAGGAATGCTGCTATTTTAGGAAATGTTTATTTTCTTAATAAAAAAGAAATGTGTTTATTTATTTAATGCATTTCCAATATGGTATGAAAAACACTAAGTGGTTAAATGAAGAATCTGTAGAATCAGACAATTTAGTTATCCGATTAATCAATTAATCATCAGAATAATTGATAGATTAATAGATTCAGTCGTTGGCTGAGATCATCTTCGTCACTTTGGGTTTATTCTGGAACCATAAATATTCATATTCATAACAACAGGAAGGCTCATCTTCCTACCTTCTGGTCGGAGCCATGCTGACGTTGGGCGGGTTGGGCCCACTGGACCCGGTCCGGTTGGTCGGGCTGACGGTGGACACAGTAAGGTGTTCCTCATGGTCTTCGATGCACTGCCTGTAGATGGTCTGTAGGGGGCAGAAACACAGGTTGGACCTGCTGGTTTCAGTGGGCGGCGCGGCGCCGGGCCCGGTCGGTACCGACCGTGCTGACGTCCAGCGGCAGGATGAAGACGATGAGGAAGCACAGGTACCAGGCCAGTAGCGTGCCGAACAGAACCATGCGCTGCTGCTTCCGGAAGTCTCCGTAGCGATGCAGCAGGAAGAGAGCCAAGAAGAAGACCAGGACGATCTCCAGGCCGAGCGCCGCGCCGCTCATGGTGCCGCAGCGCCCCCTGCAGGTCACACAGCAGCCTGCAGCAGAACCAGGCACAGCGGAAGGACGAATCCGTCACAAACCCCAACGACTGTTTGGGGTTAAAACCACAGACATGAATACTAGACCCTCACTGGGCGCTGAGTCCTACGTAACAGCGGCCGCCATCTTGTATGTGGCAGCAGAGGATCGGAGCTCCTTCAGTCCTGTTCTGTGTGTTTCAACCGTTTTACGAA
>NW_015114428.1:72309-74939 GCF_001443285.1 Poecilia latipinna | reverse complement strand
CGCTCCATGACCTCTGACCCGCTCCATGACCTCTGACCCGCTCCATGACCTATGACCCGCTCCATGGGGGGTCTATGTGTTCATGTCTGTGACGGCATCAACGGAGATTTATTGAGGCAACAACCAATCAGAATTCATGATAAAAAGAATTTACTGTGGAACAAAATTATCATGGTACATTATACGATAAATGGTTCTGATCGGACCGGTTCTGCTCAGATCGGACCGGTTCTGTCATGTTGTCTGATTCTGCTCAGCTCGGACCTGTCCCGGTCCATACAGGTTCCTGTAGCTCTGACTCAGAGAGGTTTAAGGGAGCCGGGTTTAAGGTCCAGTTTGGTTCTGATGCACACAAACTGGACCTTCTTTCCGGACCCATGTCCTCCCTGGTTCCTGCTGCATCCTGGTAAAGCTGGAGAACACCCGAACCTCTGGTTCTGGATCTGCTGAGATTCTGAGTTCGAGCCAGTTTAACCCCGCCCACTCGTGACGTCATCGATGACCGGTCCTTCTGTAGTCATAAAAGGCTGAATTATTGCGTCATATATACAGAAACAGAAGCTCTGGTTAACTGGACTGGTTCCGGTTCTGGTTCTGGTCGCCTTCATGTCTGATGAAGAAGAGCCTTCAGCTCACAGGGACGCACTGCGCATGTTTGGTCTCAGAAAACGGAAGTCCAGACTTCCGGGTGACTCGGTGATGTTAGCTGTGAGCCTTAAACCCAGATGAACCGAACCGAACCCGGAATCAACCCAGTCACAGAGAGTCGCTGGTTCTGGATCCGTCCAGCTGAGCCCAGCCAGCTGCGATTCCGTTCATTAACCGGTCCGAGCAGAACCTTCCAGAACCATCCACAACCATCCGGAACCACCCTGAACCCCCAGACGGACCAACGGAGACCCTCCGCCTCGCTCCGGTGTCGGTCTCTCCGCTCCACATCCTCCGCTGACGTGTCCCCTCTTACCGCGGTCTGAGTGGCGCTGTGTCCGCCTCCAGAGGCTCCTCGGCCGGTCACGCAGCTCCCCGCGCCGCGCTGAGCGGATCTTCCACCGAGTTCACCGACACAGTCCGCGGTTCTCCCGGAGAACATCAGCGGAGCAGCATCCCGGTTCCCCAAGACGGATGGTGACGTCTGAGCAAAACAACACAGCTTCTTCTTCTGTGGTACGCGGCAGGGTGCGCTGTCACTGCCCCCTGGTGGTTACCACGGTTCTGGTTCAGAAAAATGGACCTGGGTCCTCCAGAACCCGGTGGTTCATGCTGGTCCGGCACAGAATTACTACACTCTGATACACAGGTGTTTAAAAATAATCCCAGTAATCCCAACATGCTAACCTGAGAGGTCAGATTAAAGATTATAATCTGGAGATGAAGAATGACCAGTTTAAAGTTCTTCCATTCCCAAACATCAAATTACCTTTTTATAGACGCTTTATTGACTTAAGATATGTTCACAAAATTAATTAATATATAAATATTTAACACTTCAACTTAAAAAACTGTTTTAAGTTATTTAAAAAATATATTATCCTCTTTCAGAAGTACAATTATATATTTATGTTCCAAGAAAACTAATGTTTGCACAGAATAGGACAGAATAAGATAAATCCAGGATGAAAATGTGTTTTCATTGCTTTAGGAACGTCTCTGCTTTTACCTCCTTCAGGTTGGAAACTCTTCTTGGTTCATTTTGAGTTACTTTTCCAATTTTTAGATTTCAAATAGGAAGTATTGTTCATGTGAAACAGGAAGTTAAAATGCGGCTCCTCTGGTGGACAGAAGGTCTTAATGTCAGAGAATCAACAGAAACTCTGGATCTGGATTCGTTGATAAAAACAGGAGCTGGACTGTGCTGGGTTTTATGTTGATTTATTCCCAAACATCTGGAGAACCTGGTTCTGTGACTGGTTCAGGTTCTGGTGCTGAACCAGAACCAGAACCAGATCAAAGCTTTGTGTCTGAACTCCTTTTTGTGCATCCTGCAGAATTGCTTTGATTTGTTTTGTAACTGAATCGTTGGTAAATAAACTTTAGTTCCAGATGTTTTTATTATTTCTCCATTTGAACTGAAATATAATCATAAAATAATTACAAAAATAATTTTTTTCCTGATTCTCTTTTAAATTTGTTGGAGGAATTGCTGCTAAAACGTTTTTATTTAAATGCTGTGATGAAACTCATGGAGCGTCTGGTGATGATGACATCATCAGCGATGAGCTCATTGGACCCGGGTTCTGGTTCTGGTTCTGGTGCAAGAGTACGTGCTTTGGGTCACACAGAGGAGCGTTTTCATCAGCAGCAGGACAGGAAGCGGGTCCAGGTCAGAGGTCGTCGACCTGCTCTCTCCTCTCCTGAACCCGTCAAATGGACTTACACCTGAGCAAATATTGACAGGATAAACGGGCCGGTACCAGCAGGTCGGTCCAAACGTTCTGCTCCACAGTCCTTACATAACAACAGTGAGAAACAGAACATCCTGCTGAGGCAACGCAGACCAAGCAGAGAGGAGCAGGAAGTACTAAACTAAACTAAGCTAAGGTAAGCTAAGCTAAACTAAACCTAAACTAAACCTAAGCTAAGCTAAACTAAACCTAAACTAAGTTAAGCTAAGCTAAACTAAACCTAAGCTA
>NW_015114428.1:43728-68293 GCF_001443285.1 Poecilia latipinna | reverse complement strand
AACTTAACTTACAGTTAAGCTCAACTAAAACTAATCTAAACTAAAACTCAGCTAAACCTACACTAAACCCAAACTAAACTATACTAAACTAAAATTAAACCAAAACTAAACTAAATTAAACTTAAATAAACTAAACTAATCTAAACTTTAAACTAAGCTAAACTAAGCTAAACTTGAAACAAAACACATCTAAACTAAAACTAAGTTAAAACTAAACTAAACTGGTTTAAAAATCAATTTAGACTAGTTTGTTTTAACTTAAAAATGAATTAGTTTATATTGGTTTTTAAATTTGTTTAAAACTAATCAAATCAGTTTTTAACTAACATGATGAGTTCTGGTTCCGGTCCACAGAACCTCCATAGATAAACATAAACGCTCCAGAACCTGGGCTGAAAATCCAACATGGAGGTCAATAAACATTCAGGTCAAACATGGAGCGGTTCTGACTGGAAGGCCGGACCCGGTCAGAACCCGATCAGAACCCGGTCAGAACCTTTAGCAGCTCTCAGTTTGTCCTGATCTGTCTCTGCTGGAGGAAAACCTTCCACTCACTTTCTCCAGTTTTATTATTACTTTCTGTTTTCTCAGTTTTTCTCCTCCACCTCTTCTGGCGTTCTGATTGGCTGGTTCCTTCCTGGCATGATGCTGCCATCACCAAACCGTTCTCCCTCTTCTGCTTTTCATTTCTAACGAACGTTCTCCTGGTTCTGGTTCTGCTGGAGGTTTCCTCCTGTTAAAGGAGTTTTTCCTCTCTACTGTCGCCCCCTGCTGGCCAGAAGGAGTGATGGTCAGTGACTCGATGCTCTGCTGCGTTTCCATAGAAACTTTTTAAACTAATTTGAATAATTAATGCATTTATTGATAATTGGGATCAATTAAAATAAAATGTCATTCAGGATCAGAGCGGTACCAGAACACTGAACCCAGAACAATCGGCAGCCCCCCTCCCCCGCCCGCTGCTGGATCAGCTGACAGACCGCGGCTCTGTAGATCATTAATGAGGAGGTCAAAGTTCAACATGCAGCCTGTTTGTTTTGTTCTGTCAGCAGAATCTGAATCTTAAAATAGCTTCAAATATTCACAGATTTAGACACAAAACCAGAGAATCTCAGCAGCCGAGGTTCTGAGTGACCCACCGGGCCTGCTCAGAACCTCGAGCTGGAGGAGCTAAGCAGCTAGCCACTCAGAAAATGAGCATCACGAGTTATTTTCAATTTTATTTTATAATTAGGATTGAAAAACAGAGTAGATTTTATTATTAAAAATATATTTCAGTAAAATGTTTAATTTTTGCATTTTATTCTTACGTTCCCTCCAACTTTCTGGAGCCCCTCCAGCGCCACCAGGGGGCGCTTTGAAAAAGAAGCAGCATCAACGAAAACAAGAAACACTTTTTGAACTCCATATTTGGTGGAAAACCAACACTGCACATGACCCTGAACGCATCATAACCACAGTGAGACATAGTGGTGGCAGCATCAGGCTGGGGGGAAGCAGCTGAGAATGGAACGGCCTAGTCAAAGTTCTGCTGGAGCTGCGGTCAGGCCTGGTTCTACAGACTTTTGGGTCAGGAGGACTGAAAGCAGGTCCACACCACACCAGGTTCTGCGGTGCGGGTCCAGTAGGTTCTGCGGTCTGGGTCCAGTAGGTTCTGTGGTATCGGTCCAGTAGGTTCTGCGGTCCGGGTCCAGTAGGTTCTGCGGTGCGGGTCCAGTAGGTTCTGCGGTCCGGGTCCAGTAGGTTCTGCGGTCTGGGTCCAGTAGGTTCTGTGGTATGGGTCCAGTACGTTCTGCGGTCCGGGTCCAGTAGGTTCTGTGGTATCGGTCCAGTAGGTTCTGCTGTCTGGGTCCAGTAGGTTCTGTGGTATGGGTCCAGTAGGTTCTGCGGTGCGGGTCCAGTAGGGTCGGGTTGTTTTCCTGGATCTTGATGTTTGTCCCAAACCGACACGCAGCGCCAGCCTGGTTCCTGCTTCTGGGTCGGAGTGGGAACTCCCGTCCGGACTGTGACCTTTGAACCTGCGGTGGCAGCTGCTGCTCTGCTGTCAGCAGGTCAGGTTTCACCATCGTACAAATAAAACTTTTACTGAAGCTTTGATGTAGTTTGATGTTAATAGAAACTAGTTCAGCCCCCCTCCACCCCCTACAGCTAGCATAGCCTGTAATGAATGCTAAGGCTAGTTAGCATAGCCACTGATGACAGCAGATAGTTTTCTTGTAACTGTAAATTGTTTCCATTAGCACATTTAGCAGCGCGTTCATGAAGTGATTGACAGCGCTCAGCCCCACCTCCTGGTTCTGATTGGCTGTTTTAAGTCGAGAGCAGGAAGGAGACGGATTATCTGTTTCCTAACAACATGGAGGCAGATTTAATAAATATGGAAAACAGACTTAGTATTTAATAAAGTTCCAAACTGCAGCTGTAGAGGAACCTTCAGGTTCTGGTCGGGTGTTCAGGGAGGAAGTTCCAGGTCTGAGGATCTGAAGGCCCGCCTCTCTCTCTGGTTCCCAGTGTCTCCTGCAGCTCAAGGCAGGAATCTGAAACAAGAGAAGAAGAAGTGGACTTCCTGTCAGCTGTCTGCCTCCCACCTGGAGAACCTGGAATAACTCCTGCTGTCACTGGAAACCAGTCAAACCAGTCCAAATAATCTGGATGAAACTTTTCCTCAGAGGACGTGGTTGTGAATCTGTTTATTATTATTTATTCATAAAGTCATTCTGGACTTTCATCTATTAACATTTTATCGTTTCTTTGTGTTTCTGCAGCAGCAGAACCAGTGAAACGGGTTCTGGACTAGTTACAGAGGTGACAGTAACTAGTCCCATTTACTCAGTTACTTGAGTAAAGTTATCCAGTCATCATCAGGCTGCGTGGAAAATAACACCAGATTCCATTTACAGCGTTAATACAGGAGCTTCAGCCTCATAAGTTTTATATTGAAAAATGTTGGTTTTTTTTTGCTGAAAACTTGATATTTTGTAATGTTTTTTTAGCCTTTAACATATGAAACTTCACAGTTTTATATTCATGCCTGGTTGCTGACATCATTTTCAAACATTAATGATGAATGTTCAGAATTTGGCTGAACTGTTTTACATTTTTATCAAATATTTTCACTTGAGTGACAACATGGAGAATTATTAATACTGGAGCAGCAGAGTGAGGTGTTGAAGCAGAACCTCAGAACCGGGCAGAACCAACCTGGACCTCCAGAACCTCAGCAGAACCACGGGCTGATCTCACTGGCTGTGGTTTGTCCTTCCACTGAACTTTCCATTCATACGGCTGGACAGCAGTTTGTTTTAATCTGTTTGGATTTTCAGAGCAATAAATACGTGATATGAAAATGTGATGAATTAATATGAAATAAATTAAATCTTCAAACATTTTAATTGTTCTATAAACGCTGCAAAGACAAGTTGGACCGAGTCTGTTGGTTTTAATGTTATTTTATCAGTTTATTTATCCAGAACCTTCCAGGTTCCTCCAGGTTATTCCAGGTCCCTCCAGGTTATTCCAGGTCCCTCCAGGTGGCCGCCCCTCCTCCACACACAGCAGACCCTGACTCTGGTGATCACTCCGCCTGCTCGCGCCCTCATTGGCTGCGTGGACGTTTTCACGTGGAGCCTGCGTGGGTCTTTGAAGTGGAGACAGAAAGTGCAGCGGCTCCTAGTTGCTCTGTGGCAGCGGAGAGGGGCGGCAGGTGGCTCCAGGTGGCTCCAGGTGGGGACGGAACCGCGACCGGCAGGTGTTGGTCAGAACCTGCTCCAGGTAAACCTCCGCACCGAGGCCCTGCGGCCTGCGCAAACTCTGCGGATTATTGCGCTGCGTGGAGCGTCGTTTGTTGTTTGAGCAGCATAGAAACAGCAGAAACGATTCAAACACCGAGAATCCGGAGAAATATTCAGAAAACTGAATTTCTGGAGCCGGAAGCTTTAATTGAAAACAACCAACTGACAGAACCGTTTATTCTGCTGCTGTTTGAAAAGATGAATGAATGAATGAATGAAGTTTGATTTAATAGTCCAGCTGTAACAGCTTCCATCTGCTTCAGCCTTAAAACTGCAGAAATCCGGATGAATTCTGGCTCAGTGAAAGGTACCGTGGTTCCGAAGCGGTTCCCGGGTCAGAAATCGGTTTTCAGTGCCAGAAGCGGCAGCAGGGCTGAAACGCGCTCAGACAGACATGGCGCTGGGAGGTGGAGGTTCTAATGGACCGAGCAGGCTGGGTCTGGTTCTGGACAGAAGGTCTGGCTCCTCTGATCCGGATTGTTCGCCTTCCCTGGAAGGTCAGCGGGTTTTCCTGATGTGGGTCAGATCCACGCAGTCAGTCACGGACACAGATACACATCAGATAAATGAACTTAACGAAAAGAACGATCCGGTTCAGGCTTCTGGTTCAGTTCTGGCCCGGATGAGATGTCGTGACTTCCTGTTGAAAATCTTTGATTTGAAAATGGAGGTTGGAAGTGATAACTTTTCACATGGATTCAGTTTCTAATGTTCTGATTATTGATCCCTCCATCCTGATTGGATGGTTTTTATTTAGTTTTTGAATCAGAATCATGAATCAAAACGTGGCAGCAGAGAAATGACATTTAAATGCTTCATGTCCATTTGGACTCTGGCTGGTTCTGCTGTGCTGATCCCAAACCGACCCGGTTCTCCTCAGCAGGTGAATGTGATCTGAAAGAAGCCAGAACGGAGGAATCGGGCCAAACCGGCCCTGATAAGAGGCAGCAGGGAGCCCAGCGCTGAACATGACCCGGTTCAGTTCCCACTTTAATCTGCACAACCGTTTATTTTAATCAGATATAATGAGATGGAGGAATAAATCCAACCCAGTCATTCACACTGAATATTGGTGGAGCGCAGTCAGTTTTATTTATTCTATTAAAGCAATTTACGGTTTTATCAGAATGTTTTAAAACATAAAAACAAACTTGGAGGTTTGGAGTCGCTTCAGATTAGTGGTGAAGTGAAACTGGCTGGGCTAACGGCTCATTGAACATCATCACAGTTTTCCACGACTCGGTTTCTAAACCATAACTGCTGCAGAACAAACGGCATGGATCTGATTTCTCAGTTTCATAATCGTGTTCTGGACTTTGTCGCGAACATCTGATCTCCTTCTGGACCAACAGTGGAAACGCAAACAGCAACCAGCTAACAGGACTTCAGGCTCTTTCCATGTTTTATGTGCAGTTTCAAACATTAAAGACAAAATATTCATTTTAAATTCACTGAAATTTTGTTCAAAGTCTGGAGAAGTGAAAGACTTTCCAAGTCAAGATGAGCGAACGTTGTGCTGACCCGGTTCTACTGGACATTCAATAAAACCTGAAACGGCTTTAGCTTGGAGTTTCTGGTGTAATGTGGTTTAATCCAGAACCAGGACAGTAAAACCATTTACAGTCTGACTTTCTGAGCTGAACGTGGAGGAGTGCAGCTCAAAGACGCGTCGGATCGGAACCAAAAAGTCACAACATGGATCTGAAGGTAATAAAGGAATCATTTCTGCTCCGCAGCGTCTTCTGACTCTGCAGGCATTTGACTTCATTTATGTTGTCAAACAAACCTGGTGGAAACTGTTCTGTAAAGTTTTTACAGTAACAGTGATTGGTCTGAAGACATTGATGATCTTCATTGATTAATAACCGAGTATTTTACCGTCTTCAGGTGTAAAACCCACAGAGTGAGCCCTCCATGTGGAGTCCTGCAGTCCGAGCAAAATAAACCTTCCTGTTCTCACCGTCTGCCCTCCAGCAGGGCTGTGAGGCCCTGGGGGCCACATTTCGCTTCTCGGCCCGGTTGGGTGTCGTGTGGGCAGAAACCGGGTCATGGTGGTGTCTTCTGATTGTCTCGGGTCCCGTCCTTGGTTCTGTTGATGCAGGTGAACTGAGCCTCTGGCTTTCTGTTTGGTTCATATTCAGAGTTCTGACTCAGAATCCCTAAATTTATCTCGTCGCTGATTTAAAGGCTCGGTTGGTTGTGCTCACAGTGGCCTTCACATTAAAGGCAGAGAAACATTTTCAGACATTTTAAATACTGTTTGTTTCCTCTTTAAAATTTAGAACCAAAGTGGCGAAAAAAGTTCACCTATAGATGGACTTTAAAAAAAGTTTAACCTGAAAACTTCTGCAATGTTTAACATGCATGGAGGTCCTGGGTGGTTTCAGTCTGCTGTTGGGACGGCAGAACCGAACCCAGAAGGTCAGCGTGATGATCAGATCTGCAGCATCAAGTCTCTCAGTCCTCTGACCCGACACTCGGTGGTTCTGGTGGGTTAAACTGCCTCTTCTGATGGATCAGTGTTTGGGTTTCATGCTACGTCATTTTCTACCATGTTGCTGTTCCTGAAAACACAGATGAAGACCTTGGCAGTTGCTGTTTCATACCTAGCATGTCAGATTGTGTAGACGAGATATTGCTGCGTACGCCTGTTGTTCCCTGAGGTCCAATGAGAACGCAGCCGGCTCAATGTGACGTTGAGGCAACGGAAACACGGAGGGAAATCTAACAGACAAGCCGCATCGACTGCCGTGACGCACCAGAAAGCCTGGTGGACATCGGAGACGTATTTTTTAAAATTGTCTTTTCTCTGTTAAATGTGGTCTATAAACACAGCCAGTCGGCCATGTTGGTTTCCTCTGACATCACGTTTGCTCTGGAGAGGTTTTCATCTGATTGAGTGAAACTGGTTTGTATGTGTTGCATTGACCAAACCCACCATAGAGCTAAAATCGTCTGACAATCTTACACTCTTCCCGTGAGAACCAGGCATTTCCCTTCCTGAAACCGACCAGCTGGCCGTGGACTGTCCAGTTCTTGACTCCGAGGTTTTGACAAGTTCATTGGGGGCATTTGCAGAAAGTTTCTTTGGGGGCGTTCCCCTCCTGGTGGCGTTGGGCCCCTCTCTGTTTGCGTTGCAGTAGGTGGTGCGGGTCCACAGCAGGGTTCTGGTTTTGAGTGCAGATTTCTGTTAACCTAAATGCAGAGACTTCATTGTTCTCCGTTTGCACAGCAGTGTCCAAACAATGCAGCTTGTTTTCTCTGACGCCTCCTGTCGGCGCTCAGCTCTCTGCTGAGACTCAAAGGTTTTCCATGACGTTGCAACCAAAATATGCAGCAAAACCTCCAGAGAAAATATTAAATAATCCATTTATCCTGTGCTAAATGGACAGGTGGTAGCAATGAGGGGAGCATCATGAAATGTTTTTGTCTTGAATCTTCATGTTTCTCCTGAACTGTAGAGACGGACACACTGAAGATGGGAGAGTTTTCCGGGGCTGGTGAGGTCTGGGTCAGAATGTGGCCCCAGTACGGCAAAGGGATTTCTACAGATGTCTTTGTCTTAACCAAGGAAAACCAAATGGTTTTTGCCTTCGTTCAAAATTTTAATTATATTTTTAAGGTCTTCAGATTGTTTGAAAGAACTTCTAAAAACTGATGTTAAATTCAACTATTTCTTTTCTTGAGAAAATTGAGTCTAGACCCGACGACGGCCAACGTTTCTACAGGCAGCTTTGACCAGATGTTGTGAAAACGATGGATGTAGCAGAGCTGAAGCGAGAGCGGCTCTGAGGAGCAGACGCCTTGTGAAGCTCTCACTCAGCACTAACAGTCTGACTTCTCTGTGTTTCAGCGCTCTGTGCATGTTTCCTCCGGAGCCCGACATGCCGATGGACGTGACCATGCCCCTCTACCTGTCCAAGGAGGAGTTCGTCTTCACCACCACCTCTACGGTACAGAAGTCGGTCCGGAGCTCCTGCCTGAGGTTCCAGCACACAACCTGTGTCAACAAAACTGAGCCTGAAGATGGCGCCATCACCAGCAAAGACACGAAAAAAAAGAAACGTGTTACGTTTGCCGACCACAAAGGTCTGTCCTTAACCAAGGTGAAGATCTTCTCCAAGTTCACAGACCCCATAGAAATCCCTGCGAACATTCAGGAAATGCTGAGCTCCAAGCTCACGCTGTCGTCCATGGAGGAGGACAAACTGGTGCTGGATTTCACTCAGCCCTCCTCCGACTACCTGCTGTTCCGGCAGAACCTGGAGCAGAACCTCGTGAGCCTGGAGCACTGCGTGCTGAAGGAGAAGGCCTTTGCAGGAACCGTTAAAGTAAAAAATGTATCGTTTGAGAAGTCCGTGATGCTTCGGGTGACCTTTGACTCGTGGAAAAGCCACACGGATGTCAGCTGTGAATATGTGAAGGACACGTACCCGACCTCGTACAGCGACACCTTCTCCTTCGAGGTGTCTCTGCCCGCCGAGATGTGGCCCAACGAGCAAGTGGAGTTCGCCGTGTGCTACAAGGTGAGCGGGAACGAGTACTGGGACAGCAACCAGGGTAAGAACTACCGCATCGTCTGGTCCTACATGAAGAAAAACCACCACTCGGACCCATCGCAGTTCGGGATCCACTTCGACCGGTACGGCAGCCCCACCTGTTCACACGGACTCTTCCCTGACTGGCCGAGTTACGCCGGCTACGAGAACATCGGGCCTTACTACTGAACTTCTGATGTCACAGTTTTTAAATTGCACGTTGTCAGTGATGACTGGCTTGTTTTAAAATGGTTTCTGTCATGCTGGGTTGCTCCTGAAGTCCGTTTTACTGTCGATGCTGGATCACACTGCAGACCGAGCCGGACCCTGAGCCGGGCAGGTGTTCATCATCATCATCATCCCAGATCAGATTTTAAACCTGCTGTTGTCACAGGAACTGTAACTAACCAACCAAACCTCCTCCAATAAGCCTTGAAGTTCTCGGGTTTTAACCTTCGGAGGGACGATCTGAGCAAACCGGAGCTGCTAACAGGAAGTCCAGTTGTTTTTATTCACCGGTTAAGATCACCAAGTCACCGAGCACCTGAGGTGCCCTGAGGTGTCCTGCTGCCACTTCTACAGGGAACATTTTTAAGCCATTAACTCGTTTATTCTCAGAAAGTTTCGTGTTCAGGAGGGACTTGGTGTTGGGCAGCGGACTGGAAGCTGAACAACATCCCTCAAAATGTCCCGGTTTCCTGATCTAACGAGCCTGGATCAGAGTAAATTCACTTCTTTAGCTCATTTGTTGTGAAGTTGTCTTTGTTTGTGAACACAGTATTAAGCCATCACAGATACGCTGAGGATCCCACGTTGTTCCTGTAGTTGGTTTTCTGACAGTTTAAACACGGTTGCTGGCCCGTAAAGTTCAGGGATGTGAAGTTTTTAACGTTCTGCTGATGATTCAGGCGGTTCCTGCGTCGGCTGCTACCTGCTGGCAGAAGGTGTGGTGCCGACGGTCTTGTTTTATCAGCAACCTTGAAAAGTGAAAAAGTTGCTTTATTTCACCTTAATCTGTGCCGTTATTGTGAGAACAATCAGAAAATATTAACTTGGACACCTTTTCTTTAAAGTTGACTGCGAGGAGTTTATAGTTTCATAGTTCTCAGATCAACAGGGTCGCAGTCGTTTTTGCTTCAAAGCACAAATTTGCACATCAGTAAATGCAGAGAGAACACGGAGATGATCAGATCTTTGGTTTTAAAGGGAAACGAGGGAAATGGAGGCGGTAATTTTCCCCGCTGAGAAAACGAAGTTTCCTCGGCTTTCAGAGAATCTGTCTGTGCACAAAACCCTGAAAATGAATAAGCTATATTTCATTTAGTAGTTTGATGAGCGTGTGTGTGTGTGTGTGTGTGTGTGTGCGGCCTCTGCTTTCAGGGACTGAATGACAGAAGTAATTTTTAACAAAAGGTTAATAAAGTTCTGCCATGTTTTACTCATAAAGATGAAATTCTGTCTGTGACAATAATCTGCTGTCATCAAAATCTGAAGAACAATAAAAAGTATATTTTTATCCCGACGCTGGTTGGATGACTTTTTTTTATATAAGTCAAATTAGTATTTAAATAAATAAAAGTATTCTGGTAAAGAATAATCAGAATACTTTGAGATCAGAAAATGCTCTTTAGCTGCTCATGACTTCATGTTTTCTATGTTTTGTATCTTTAAGCTAATTTCATTTCCTTTTATAATTTTACGACAGGTTTTTTTTTTTGCATGCTCTTTAATTCTGGTAATTTTGTAGATGTTTCTCCAGCAGGGGGAGCCACATGCTGACGTTATGTGACGTAGAGCTGTATGTAAATGAGGAGGCGGACCAGGACAAAGTCTCTGTGGTCCAAATCTGTCTCTTAATTTCAGCTAAACCACCACAATCAGCGTTTTGACTCAGAATATTAGATTACTGTGAGGTGTTTGGTCACGTTTGGCAAACAGGTGCAGCGCTGCCACCTAGTGCTGGTGGACAGTTATGCTTTTCTATCGGTAAATAAACTGAAGACATGCAGCTTAATGGGGAAAAGTATTAGACAAATACTTAAAATTTAGTTTTGAAATTTCTAAAATAAAGCAAATAATGGCTAAATGTAATATAAACAATTTAAATGACACTAAGAGAGGTTGGCAGGTTAAAACCCAAATTTAACCTTCACAATCCAAGAAAATCTTAATAAAAGTGGATATATTTACGCCCAAGTGAAGACGATGGAAACTTATTCTGCACAATCTAGTAATGGATAATATTCCAGAACCAGTCTGAATGTGATGGAAAAAAATCAAGCCAAAATAAAATCTACAGTTAGAAACGACTGCATATCGTTCCTAATCTCCAGAAAAAATAGTTTCTGGAGATTATAAACGGTTTCTAATCTCAGTGTAGGTTACATGTTATGATTTATATCTGTGTTAATTATTAACTGCTACACAATATTTTAAAGCATCTGTCCTAGTTTGATGTGTTTATTACCAGACGGAGGTCAAAGGTGGAAGTGCTCCTGGTTTCCAAAACAAAGAAATGTTTAACTAACGAAAACCTGCAATCACATCCTGACTGCCAGCAGCTCCAGGTTTGGATCCACCTGGAAACGCGGCCGTAGAGTAACCCCTTCAGTGCCACTGCAGCTGACCAGTAACACTAATTTATCTGTCACAAACTAAACAAAATCAATAAATGCAAGTTGCCTCTTTTGTTTTCCATCAATATTTAAAATCCAGTTATGAACCTGATGGGTTTAATGGCTTTACTGACCCAGATCAACAAACCATCACTGGGAGGGCCTGGGTTGGGACAGTATGGCAAGACATTTGTATATTTATTCTTGCAATTAGCCACATATTCTTTCTTTCTTTCTTTCTTTTTTACAAATGTAAAACTACAGTTAAAACTTTTCCCCAAACTAACTCGATATTCTGCTGCCACCAAACTCACAGGTCTTTGGATGGAGCAGCTGAACACATTTCAGTTAAGTTAAGTTTTAAAGATGCAGGTTGGTGCACACATGTAGGGCTCACCAGTAAACTAGTGGACATTTTCTGCTTTTGCTAGTTTTGCATGTTGGGGTTTTAAATGTTGATTAGAAAGGCATAATTTTCATCTAATTAGCCCAAGTCAGTGTCTGCTAGTCAGGACTTTTACTAGGGAACATTTTGTGAACTTCGGGGAGAAAAAGTTCTAGTAAGACAGAATGATGAACTGGTATCTCTAACAGTGTTTTCAACTAGTGTATCAAAGTGTTCAGTGGTTCCTGGTGCAGAGGTGATACGTGCACCAGTGCAGTGTAGTTTAAACTAACAGAGATGAATGATGCCAAGGCCAATGAGTAAGTCTGGAAACGTGCTGCCACAGCGGGAGTTTGCTGAACCTGTGGGCTGCTCTCTGTGTCACGTGGCTGTTTGCACTGAAGGCTGGGAGTAAAATGTGACAGGTAGCATGTTGAGTCTCAGCATGCTTTAAAAGCTGAGGAACTGTTGGATTAACTGATGATGTGAAGAACTTCAGACTGCAGACGTTCCAAAGCTTTGATCTTTAACTGGTGAGTTCAACTCTGTTAAAAGTACAGAAATGACTGAACCTCATCATTGAACTCTCTCCAGAAGCACAGAGCCTGGCATGGATTTTATGACCTGGAAGGTTCATTTGTATGGACGTAATCAGTAAAAGACCCACACAGAGTAAAGAAGCCTCTTGTCAAACCTTTTGCTCCCTCAGCTGTAATGTTCACGCGGTGAGGAAGGAAGTGGTTTGATGAGAGCAGGACTGGCTAAGAAGCATCATGTAAATGATTTTATTCTGTATGTCACGATCCACTCTGTCCAGAAAAACCAACACAGAATTTCTTTATGCACCGTTGCATGAAGTGAGGCTGAACGGTGCGGTGGCCGGAAAGACAGATTTATTCTGCTAGCAGCGGGGAGACATTATGAAACTGCAAAACGTTTCAGGGATCTCATTTCTAAAGGCGGCATAAGAGCAAAACACTGACTGGAAATGGTGAGACAGCATGTCTGAATAACCGTGGCAGCAATGCCTCCGTTTCTAACAGTTCTCCTAAAAGTAATAAAAATAATGCATTTTAATCAGACGGTGTCTTTCAGGGCTTTTCTAATTCTACATGTGATTATTCATGACTGATGAACACAGCAGAGCTTCTAGTCGGAAACTGAAGGCTGACCAGCAAAAACAGGAAGCCGCTCAGTCTCACCACTAAGAAGAAACTATGACACGCAGACAACAGGACCTGTTTTCCATTAGACCAGCTGTGGTTTGCTTTCAAATGGTATACAAACACCTGCTATGAGTCAGAGCTGGGAGCCTTTATGCAATCTGAAGCTGAGGTTTAAAATGTCAAAGTGAAAAAATGCTAAAATCAAACTATTTGATCTGTGTTCAGCAGGACCCAATGGCTCTGAAACAAATACTGTTTGAGACCCTGCAGCAGCTGGGAGATGAAGAATTTCGTAGCTTTAAGTGGTTCCTGCAGCAGTCGGATGAGCTCGATGGTCTTCCAGTCATCCCAAAGAGTCATCTGGAGAACGCAGACCGACAGGAGACGGTGGATCAGATGGTGCAGAAGTACAACCACCTGGCTGTGCAGGTGCTGAAGAAGAACCTCCAGAAGATCTACAGAAATGACCTCCAGGATCAGCTGGCAAACATCCACAGAGGTACGTCACCAGGCAGCTGGGTGGGGCTGATCAGTTGGTCTTTTGGGCCGGTGATATAGAAGCAACCAGTTAGTGATTCATTTTCTGTCCCTTGTGTGTTTCTGTCCTACAAAGACATGGAAAATCCACAATCTGTTGGAAGCCACAAAGAAAGGCTGCAATCAAACCTCCAGGACACATTCAGGTGTAGACATGAAGGGTGGAGTTCAAAAAGGAATACAGTCAGTTTAGACGAAGGCTACACTGAGCCGTGCATCACAGCAGGAGACCGGCCCGCCTCCAGGTTCATCAGAAGGATTGAAATGGCGTTTGGAGAGCCGTCTGAACCAAACATCAGCAACATATTCACACACCGGTCAGGAACAAAGACCAACGTCAGAACAGTGATGACCAGCGGAGAGGCAGGAGTGGGAAAAACCTTCTTGGTTCACAAATTTGTTCTTGACTGGACAGAAAACAGAACCAGTCAGGATGTTCATCTGATATTTCCCCTCAACCTGGTGAATTTCCCAAGGCAGGAGACACTCAGTCTGTCTGAACTGATCCACACGTGTATTCCTGGAACTGCACACATGACAAAGGAGGAACTCAACCGCATCTTCACGTCACTGCAGACATCAGGAAACTCTAATTTTGATAAGAGCGAATATAAAATCATTTTTGTACTGGATGGGCTGGATGTGAGCCAACTTCCTCTGGACTTCACTGCTGCAGAAAAACTGCCGGTTGATGTGACCAGAGCTGCTCCAGTGGGAACGCTGGTGACGAACCTGATTCGAGGGCATCTGCTTCCCTCGGCTCGCCTCTGGATCACCACGCGACCTTCAGGCGCCGGCCAGATTCCTCCTGAATTCATCGACATGGAGACAGAGCTCCGAGGTTTCTCTGAGCAGCAGAAGGAAAAGTACTTCAGAAGGAGATTCAGAGACGAAGAGCAGGCCTGCAGGGTCGTCTCCCACGTCAGGGTGTCACCGAGCCTGCGGTACATGTGCCATGTCCCAGTCTTCTGCTGGATCACTGCTGGAGTTCTGCAGGCCGTGTTAAAGACCAGCACTGGAGGAGAACTGCCCAGTACTTTAACTGGGATTTACATTGAGATCCTCATGGCTCAGATCCAAACCATGAAACAAAAGTTTGGCAAACCAAGAAGCTTGAAGTACCTGGAGACCTTGATGAAACTTGCTTTCAACCAGCTAGAAAATGGTGGCCTGTCATTTTCTGTGGAAAGCATAAAGGAGGGCGACGTTAACAGCTTCGATGATTTTTCTGCATATCCAGAAGTTTTCTCACAGTTCTTCAAGGAGGAGCATTGTCTGAAGATGAGTGGAAAGAAAGTGTTTAGCTTCCTCCACTGGAGCATAGTTGAGTTTCTGGCTGCTCTGTTTGTCGTCTCCCGCATTGGAAACAAACCAAAAACTGCTTTCCCAATTCCAGGCTTCATTTACAGCCAAAAGCAGGAGACCTTCTATGAAATCATCGACAAAGCCGTAAAGAGTTCAGATGGACACCTGGACACATTTCTTCGCTTTCTCCTTGGTCTTTCTCTGCAAAGAAGTCAGCTTCATCTTGAAGATCTACTGCCGCAGACAGGAAGTAGCTCACAGAGCGGACAGCTGACTGTTGATCATGTTAAAAATAAAATCAGAAACAGCCCTTCTCCAGAAAGAAAGATCTCTCTGTTCCCATGTCTGAATGAGCTGATGGACGGTTCTGCAGTCGATGAGGTCCAGCAGTTCCTGAAATCAGAAACAGGATCCGTGGATGAACCGTCTCATTGGTCAGCGCTGCTCTTCATATTACTTTCATCACTAAAAGACCTACATGTGTTTGACCTGAAGAAATACTTCCCTTCAGAAGAGACTCTCCTTGCTCTCCTGCCAGTGGTTAAAACCTCCAAGACATCACTGTGAGCTTCAGCTTCATTATGACGAGCTGAACAAAGAAAACAATTTACTGAGGTTTCACTGTCTCATCTCTTCCAGGCTGACCGGCTGCAGCCTTTCAGAGAGAAGCTGTGCAGCTCTGTCCTCAGTCCTTAGCTGTCGGTCCTGCGGTCTGAGGAAGCTGGACCTGAGCAACAACGACCTCAGAGATTCAGGAGTGGAGCTGCTGGCTGCGGGGCTGAAGAGTCCTGACTGTAAACTGGAAACTCTCAGGTCAGCATGGCCCGACTTTTACAGATTAACGGGACGTTTCCCAGCCGGGATCTGATGGCAGAGACTCAGCATTGGCATTGCTAAATTAGTCAGTGGTTTCCATGTTGCTAGTTAAAAACGGTAGACTATTCGAAATAGGAGAGCAACAGATTGGTGATATTTCTGATCTCTAAAGTTTAAAGAATGTGGTTTAACAAACAGGAGGACCTCTTTTTCTCTGGTTGTGAACCTTTTTAGCGTCACATAGTAACTTTCTTGAAGTAATTTACCTGGTTCCAAGTCTCTGGCAACGAACCTCCAGTGCAGCAACCAAAGCCCTTCAGCTGCAGAGCCGAGGTGAGAAGCTGGACGGAGCGTTGATGACATGAAGCTCCTACAGCCAGCAGCTGCTCAGACACACTGCACAGCACTGCAAGATAACTCTGAGAGAGAAAACACACACACACACACACACACGCTGACATGAATATTCAGAGTTTCTTCCTCATTTCAGGCTCATCTGCTGTAACTTGTCAGAGGGAAGCTGTGGGACTCTGTCCTCGGTTCTTGGATCAGAGT
Source organism: Poecilia latipinna (assembly GCF_001443285.1). Taxonomy (NCBI): domain Eukaryota; kingdom Metazoa; phylum Chordata; class Actinopteri; order Cyprinodontiformes; family Poeciliidae; genus Poecilia; species Poecilia latipinna. The sequence goes on along the minus strand of NW_015114428.1, from coordinate 52,585 downwards.
CCTGCAGTCTAGAAGAGCTGGACCTGAGCAGCAATGACCTGCAGGACTCAGGACTGCAGCTCCTATCTGCAGGACTCAGCAGTCCACACTGTAAACTGGAGACATTAAGGTCAGCTTTTATTGATTAACAGAAATATCTAGGCTTTGTTCTACATTAAAGCTTCCAGAAAAACACTTTTTCATATCTCCGTCTCTGCGTAAGGGTCTGTGACTGTAAGCTGTCAGAAGATGCTTGTGATGCCCTCACGCTGCTGGAGTTACGTAGCCTGAGACAGCTGGACCTGAGGAGCAACGAGCTGGGCCCATCAGGAGAGGAGCTGTGTCAAAGATGTACACAAATAACTATTTGGTGAGTAAAAACATCCAATAGTGGCTTTCACAGCAACCCATTTCCCACAAACGTTCACACTGCAGCCCGAAGTGACCCAATTCTGATTTTTTTTCTGTTATGCGACCTAACTCTGATCTTTTCATAACAGTCTGAACAACATAAGTTGGATTTTTTTTTTTTGCCAAATATGACCCAGGCCACTTGGATATCCGATACGTATCCAGATCTTTTCAAACGTCCAGTTCGCATCCATCCAGCCTGAAAGTCCCTGATTCTCAACAAATCTCACTATTCTGCGTCCTGATGCACGAGGGCGAAGAAAAACAACCACCATGACGGACTATAATGAGGATTAAGTTGTTAATTTGCTGCTCCGGTCGGACAACAACCTCAACTGTAAGCTAAGCTCCACCATTAGCCTCCATGTTTACTTCTGCAAACACTGAGACTCCAAACACTCTGTTATTGCGCCCTCTATTGTGCATGCAGGACACGTTCAGGCTGGGGGATATGAGGAAAATCTAAGATCTTGATATATTTTTGCTATATCACAATACACGATATATATCACGGTATTCTTAACTGATCTCCAATGTTATTTTAAACTATAGACCCCTTGCAGCGTGATGCCACCCAGGCCAGCTCCCGCCGATTTCTCTGCTAGACCCATTTAAAAAGTGATGCAGTATTTTTGCTTTGAACTACCTACACTAGATAACAAGGTGAGAAATAAATTTTAATTAAGAAAAAAATAGAGGGAAGTAGACAGTGATGCTTGACTTTGACAAACTTAACATATAGATGTGCTGTGGAATAAGGTGTGTTTTGGTTCAGTTTAAATAAAAAGGCAACAAACACACAAACTGACAGATCATCAGTAAAGCAGGTGTTTAAATTAGCTAATCACCCACCGCTGTGTTAGCGTGGCTAATAGCAATGGCGGCTAATCTACCACCGCTGTGTTAGCGTGGCTAATAGCAACGGCGGCTAATCTACCACCGCTGTGTTAGCATGGCTAATAGCAATGCCGGCTAATCTACCACTGCTGTGTTAGCGTGGCTAATAGCAACAGTGGCTAATCTACCACTGCTTTGTTAGCGTGGTTAATAGCAATGGTGGCTAAGCTACCACCGCTGTGTTAGTGTGGCTAATAGCAACGGTGGCTAAGCTACCACCGCTGTGTTAGCGTGGCTAATAGCAGCGGTGGCTAAGCTACCACCGCTGTGTTAGCATGGCTAATAGCAGCGGTGGCTAATCTACCACTGTGGTCATTTATTAATAAAAGCAAAATCCACATCAAGCCTAAAAACCGAAAATGTTTACGAACTGAATATTCTGCTCTATATAATGATTCAGAGTTTTTGGTCCTGAATCCTGAACATAAAGTTGCGTTGTTGTCAGTTGCTATGGCAACAAGTCTGCGTGTATCGTAAATCCGCCAGAGCGAGAAAAAAGAATGAGTAGTTTTGAGTTATTTTCCCACTGCATAGCACCAAGTGGATCCTACCAAGTCTCCAGGTTTCACTTTAACGGTCTAGTTCTACCGGTTATGAACGGCATGTAAAAAAATAGTCTGATTAGGTGGTGAATTAAATCTGTGGTTCAGCCTTTTGTCGCAATAGTTTTATATGTTTCGCAAATGACCTCATTTTGTTCGACATCCTCCATATAAAATCCAAACTACTGCCAAGTTATTGATCCAGCGCTGATTCTGTTCAGATAGTTTATCTGACTCCTCTTCAGTTTCCGTCTCTTTCACGGCTCAAACTCTCGCTGTCGCCATGTTTGTTTTCTCTGCAGTGTGATTGGTAGAAAATGTTCAGGTTGGGAGGGGCGAGGGACTAGTGGTGCATTCATAGGCTGTCGGGTAAACCAAACTCGCAGTGAATTTGACTATGAAAGTTTATTATTTGAACGACAATTTAGCTATTTTAACTATCGTAAATTGAAAATATCGCGATATATCGAGTATACTTGATATATCGCCCAGCCCTACTTTCAGGTCGTTGCCCGTTCACACTGGAGATCACATACAGGTCGCATATATTTGGAAGTGTGAATGGCCACGGCAAAAAAAACTTAACAAAAATCGGAATTGGGTCACTTCAGGCTGCAGTGTGAACACAGCCTTAGTTTCTGTTAGAAAGACAACCCATGGGAACTCAATGTCTCCTTGATTCCTCAATGCTCCATCTTCTCTGAGAGAAACTCAGTTTAAAACATCTGAAACTTTTTACTTGTCTGATCATTTCATATTTAGCTCACTTGATACTTGACTGATCTGATGTCTGATTCCTGCAGGACTCAGAACATCTCTCTGAGGGGAATGATCTCTAAAAGTGTTCTGATCCAGTCAGGATGTCCTTCTGTCTATCAGCTTGCAGTAGAAAAAGAGAAGTCTGGACCTTTGACCCGAGTCACTGTTGGTGAGAAAAAAACGGATGAGATGAACAGAAAAATTGTACTTATTGGTGAAGCAAGAGCAGAAAAATGTGCTGTGATAAACGCTCTGTTGAACTACATGATAGGAGTCAGGTTTGATGATGAAGTCTGGTTCCGGGTCACAGAGGAGGAAGGACATCAGGCAACAGAAGGGATGATTTACGAGATCTTTGGTTTTGAAGATAAATCTCTGCCCTGCCCTCTGACCATCATTGATGCTGGACATGAAGGCACTGAGAGAGACGCCGTTTTCAGAGAACGGCTATCAGACGTCCTGCAGGTGGAGGACAGGGCAGCAGCTGTTGTGTGCCTGGTGCTGAACGCAGCTGACGCTCTGCAGAGCAGCCGACTGAAGCACACGTACGACTCAGTCATGTCTCTGTTTGCAGAACGAGAGGACAAATGCACAGTCATTTTAATCACAAACTCAGATGGACAAAATCACAGCAACATCATCCAAGATCTGGAAACTACACAAATTAAATTTCTTAGAAATGAAAAGAAGGAGCCATTTTACTTCCTGTTTAATAACCGGCAGCATGAAGACCGGACCGGAAATACCGACGAGCTGGAGCAGGCTTATAAATTATCAGAGAGGGAACTCTGGAAGTTCACAGGTTTTCTGAAAGAAGCCGAAGGTCGAATGGTTTTGGCAGCAGTTGAAGAGCTTCATGAGCACGGCCGACTTAAAGCCGGCATCCAGAACCTGCAGGACAGAATCCAGCTGACGGATTTAAAGGCAGCAGAACTCAAACAGATTCAAAAAGCTCTGCAGAACCATGCAGAAGAGAAGAAAAGCAATGAAAGCTTCTCTGTAGAAATGGATGTAGTCTATAAAGATACAGAACCCATCAAGGGTGGGAAATGGTTGTGGTTTTTTTATGACGGCGCCCTCTGCTGCACCGTCTGTGAAGAAAACTGTCATTATCCTGGATGCACAGTCGCCAAGACACCAGAAGACTGTGAGGTGATAAAAGACGGTTTCTGTGCTGTTTGTACCAACAAGTGTCCCGTTTCAGCTCATGTGAAAGAAGAGTGGAGGTATGTGACCAAAACAAAGAGAGTTGAGACGACGCTTCTGGATGTGAGGAAGAAGTACGAAAGGAATGAGACGGAAAGTGAGAAGAATATCAGCCTGTTAGATCATCTGGAAGAGGAAATAAGACATCAGAAAGCAAAGAAGTCCCAGATCATTGATGAGATCTACAAACATGTTGTCAGACTGCAGCAGATTGACCTGAAGGAGGATCCAGCATCCGCATATCTGGACCTACTGACAGAAAATGGAGACGCAGAGATGGTGCTGAGACTGGAGGGCCTGAGAAAACAAGAAAATGCTGAATGAGCAGCTGGAAGGTTCTGATCTGTTCAATTACTGCCGGCAAGTAAAACCAAATTATGGTCCATTTTAACAAGCTACCAGTCAAAAGTTTACAATGTCTCAGAGTGGAAGAAATGGAAGAATACCAAATATTAAATGTCATGTCTGGAAGGTTTCACTGAGATGATTCTGCAGTGAAAATCTTTCTGAGTTTCCTCTATGCAGTGTGTTGCAGTAAAGAACTGAAATCTAGTTTTCCTTAAAAGAAGTCAAATCATTGAGGACTGTTAACTTTTTAAATCACAAGCTGACAGCATGTTTTAAATCTGCTGCTTTTCCACATTAGATCTCTTCCTGGTGGAGCATTTTTATAATCTGCAGATTTATTCTAAATCAGACTTGGAATAATCTGCTGACTGTTGGTTTAACCTCCTGAATAAGTTTCATAGTTTTTCCCTGTCAGAAAGTTTCAGTTGGTTCTGAAAGGCAGAACATCATCAGGAATGAAATTATTGTTTCTTTTCAGATAGAAAAAACAAAATAATCTGAGTCCAGGTTGAACTCTTGGCTCACTCTGTGTTTTAGCCAGAACCGGGTCTGTGCCTGTTGCTGATGAAGCTGTTCTGAATGTTTTAAACAACATAGAGTGAATGTAAATGTGTGTTTCTTATTGCCTAACATTCAGCCAGCTAATTCCAGGATATTATATTGGGGCATGTGGCTTATGTAAGTAAAAAAATAAAGACTCTAAACACAACCTGAACTTATTACGCCATGCTGGCCTACCCTTCACACCCCATGCCCCCCTCTGACAGCACTGAGCAGCTCCTTCAGCGCCCGGCTGCGGCTCCCTAAGTGCGTGAAGGAAAGATACCGCAGGTCTTTCCTTCCAGCCGCCGTCAGACTGTACAACACCCACTGCTCTAAGTAGTTCACCACTCTCTACTACAGGCAATAAACCTGGAAATTGTTTATTTATTTAAATTTCGAATAATACTGTTTTTTAGTATTTCTATATTCACTTGATTTTACTGTGTATATATAGTTTTTCATATTGGTTTTGCTTTTTATACTGCTGTAACAATGTAAATTTCCCCACTGCGGGATTAATAAAGGAATATCTTATCTTATCTCTTATTCCTGACACGAATGAAAAAATCCAGCAGCAAAAAGAAACGGAAATGACATTTTAACTCCAGAATATAATTTTATCATTACTGCAGCATTATAGATGTAACTTTGACTTAAAGAAAGAAACATATGAATCAGAGAATAAACTGACAGTTTAGTTAACTGTATAAATTGTACCTGAACTTTCAATAAGTCACTTGTGCAGCTGCATCCTGACCACAAGAGGGCGATGCTGACCTAAATCTGATTAACTATGGAAAAGGCCACAGGTCCAGAGGATGCCTCACAGAAACTAATGCAAACGTGAACATTAAGAATTAGGTTTTTACAAATGACCTGAAGCAGGAAGCGTCTACCTGGACTGAATACCACTGATCAGAAGATGTCCTGCATTACATCACAGGAAAAACGGGAAAAACTAAGAGGACGAGCAAAGAAAGAGTGAGGAAGATGGGAAATTTGGAAAAGAGGAAAGAACTTGGAGTTTATTGTAAATAAATCGCAGGAGCATATTACAAAAGTAAAGTTTAACTGGTATAGGTAATGTTTGTTTACAATGTAAACTGGAAAATCAAAAATTAAAATAAAATGTTTTTAGGTGAAAAGCTAACATGAGAGACACTCAGTCATAGTTTTGGACAAATGTATAAAAGCTCGAAATATAAAGAGCTGCTTTGCAGGGTTAGCATGAAGGGTTACTTACATTGGACTAATACAGGAAGCATTAGGCTTTGGGTGCATGGTGCTGGACCAGCAGCAGATCAGATTTTAAAATGACAAACTTCCTTAAAAAATATGAAAAATTGTGCCAGACGTTGGGAGGAGGTAGATTTCAGGTAGTGTTTTATCGGAGTGTGTTTTCATGTGGTTGTCTGTGAGTGTTTGCTGTTCTGATGGGGATGAAGCTGAAACGCCCCTGGGGGGCAGTTCAGTCTAACCCACCAGGTTCCTACCTTCACAAACGTCATTAAACGATGCTGTCCTCCTATTTGGTCACACGATCAATATTTTTTTTTACCATTTCCAAGGAACAACAATTTACCCTTTGGTATGTGTTCCTACTTGATTTAGTGTAAACATTAAAGGGTGTATGGATGTGCTAAAATAATGTTTCTGTTTCCCTTCAGACTGCAGATTTACACAAAAACAAATCCATCTCCTGCTGAGCAACGTTTCCAAAAGCTGTCTGGATTTCCAAGACACCTTCTGGATTTGACATAACGTTGATGTTACTGAGAAACAGCAAAACTCAGAGAAGACAGTTTTTCCTGTTTAATCAACCAAACAGTTGAAGATCAGGGCGATGAACTCACCTGTTCATTTCAGTTTATTTCTATAGAGCCAATTCACAGCAGATTTCACTGAGCTGCCGCCTTGCAACAATGGGCTTGGACCCCGTTGAAAGTCGCTGATCATCGTTTTTCTGGAGCCGAGAAGTTGGAGACCAGAGGAAAAGCCTTGGGCCGTGACTGCTGCACTGAGTTTGGATCTGCTTGGGCCTATTGGACCAGTTTCACTTAACACAGCTAGCACAGTAGCTATGCTATGCCTTTAGTAAAAGGCATGACACAAAACGTAAAATTACAACGTGACGTTTTTGTTTTAAATGAATATTAACAGTGAATAATTAGTTTTAACATTAGTTTTGAGCTTTTGTTTATGTGAAAAAGGTTTACAATAAATATTAATCTATATTAATTGGCACAATCATAAAAAATGTATGAACATATTTGAAAAGTTATTTTTGATGTATTAATGTGTGTGCCATCCTGTTGAAGGAAATGATCTGAACATCGGCAGGAAGCCTGTCCTGGAGTTGACTCGTAGTGCCTCCATCTACCACAAGGGGGCGTTCTTCTCCTCCAGGCATTAAACTGCATTAGGAAGAGTCACTGCGGTTATTCTGTCTCCCCTATTTTCAAGGGTGTAGCAACAACACTTTGCCTCCAGCACAGAGGGAACCAACCTGGATGTTATGAACTTCAGCTTTTATTTCCAGGTGGAAACCTCGGCTCTCTCTCCTCCCTCCATCACTTATGTTTGCATCGCTGCAGGTTTTACACGTGGGGCCCTGAGACGCAAGAGGAAATGCACCTTTTTACCTCAAAATGACAAAAATAACGCACAATGACTCGGAAAAGTGACTTTAATCAGATTACTGGTTAAAGTCATCTGATTAATTACTTGAATCAGATTACTAGACTGGAAATAGTAACGAGTTGGATTAGCCATTCAAATCATTTATGGATCTGTCAGGTTCTGGTATGTGTCCGCCCTCAGCGTTAAACTCCTTCCCGCCTCTTCAGCGTCATCAGATCCAGTAATGTTGAAGAAAGTTTCTTTTTCAGAAGCTCTGGTCCAAAGATGACGACTTCTCTCCATCAGAGCAAATAAAGAGAAAGCTGCTGAACAGGAGGTGAAGCTCTGAGTAACAAAACATTGTTCTTTTATTAAGACTAGTCCTCAGAAAGATTCTTCGGTTGACTAGTCTCAGAAAAGTGTCAGTTATTTTTGATTATGCCAGTTTTTGGTCAAATCTCAATAAAAAGATGTTTCTAACATCGTAGTGGAAACTACGTTTTACCGCCAGGAACCAAAGTTCCTGCATGCCAGACGTCTCTGACTATTGCAGGAAAGGGTGTTTGAGCAGAAGGTGGTTTTGGCAGCATGTACGGCTCCTGTTCCTACCTGATGCAGTCTCACTTCCCCTTCAGACTCTCGAGCTACAAAAACAAAGTTCCTGCTGAGCAACATTTTTAAAAGCCGTCCAGATTTTCAAGTCATGCTGTTTTGTAAGTAGATGTTGCTGAGACAGAAACAGTTTTATTCTGTTTTATCAATCAGATAAAATATGTTGCCTTTACGTCCACAGAGAGCGTCTGATTGGATCGAAGTCAGCAGATCTCGATTTGTTGTGTTTTATATGCACAGCAAACAGCTGGGGATATAATGGAAGTCAATGCAATGTCCTCAGCTGAAAAGGGTGTGTGCGTGTGTGTGTGTGTGTGTGAGTGTGCGTGTGTGTGTGTGTGTGTGTGAGTGTGCGTGAGTGTCAGTAGAAGGAAAATTTACAATAAGAAATAATGTCCAGTGATTAAAATTGAAGTAGTGAAGAAAATATACAAACCTTAGTTTTTATTTTGTTTCTTAGTTTAACACCAAACATTTAGTAAAAGAAAAATGTGCAATAATATATAAATTATAGTGAAATATAGATGAAATAATAGATTTAAATACGCAATATGTTTTCTGTCATTTTCCTTTTAAATTGAAACTTTACCTTCTGGAAAGTCAACTAATATACGAGTTAAATCTAAACTTTTCTGTCTGTTTTCAGCCATTTTTCACTAGTTTGTGTGAGATCATGTGACCTGTTGCTCCTCCTCCACTGGAGTATAAAGGCTGGCACTTCAGCCCATCGTTGGTCTTCCTGACGAATCCCCATCACAGGTAAGAACGCCACAAATATCCTCTTCAAAAGATGAATTTAAATTCAGGTCAAACCAGTTTTCTGGTATGATTAAACATCAAGAGAGTCTGATCATCCAGAGATCATTTCTTTCAGAAAGAAAACATGCTGACGTGTTTCTGTTTCCATCTTCAGAAGTGATAAAACTGCAGAACCCTTCCTG